>NC_134005.1:1763133-2077488 GCF_047716275.1 Strix uralensis | reverse complement strand
CGGATCAGCACCCCTGGATCCAGCGTTGTCTCAGGTCCGACCATCTTGGGCGGTGGGTGCACACACAGCAAAGTTTCAGTTCATCTTATCAGCTGATTAACATACTTCTGCTTCTGGGGCAGAAATGCTCACCTCTGGTCAGGCCTTGTCGCCTCTTCAACGGTGAAGGCACGAAGTCGTTAGCAAGGCAAGCATGGTGTCTGGCTTACACAACAGAGCCACACAGTACCGGGCTTACCCAGTGCAGCCAGGGATTAGCGGTCTTTGTGCTTGAGGGGAAACTGTCGGTTCCACTCAGTTTCCCCCCTCTGAGGCCCACATAAGGAGTTTGTCAATACAACTGCAAGGGAGTGGGGGGTGCAGCCTTCCATACACTCCTGCTCCCTCGGGTGACATTCCTTAGACTAATCACAAAGGCCACAGCTTGTCCTGCAGGTTTTCTCTGTCGATGAATGTTTGAGGCATCAATTCCTTCAGTTCCTTACAGAGGTACATGCACCTAATACACCAGGATGGAATCCATTCTGCCAGGGCAAAATAGCCCTAGGCCAGAGGCAGTAGGGCACCGCCCTGCTGTGAAGGAATCACCGAGCAGGTGAGACACCAGCAGTGCCTGAGATAATACCTGAATCAAGTCATCCACACATCAACCAGCCCAAAGAACCTGCGGGCTTCTGCCTGCACACCCCCAAGCAGTCATGACTCTGGAGGGGGATGAAATACCTGAAGGCAAAACAGTACCTGTTATACTGGGGGGAGGAAGAAATTCACTACTAACATACTGGGTTTGAGTGGGGCAGTCAAGCTGCAGTGCTACAGTCATGCAGGCAGAGCAGCAAGAGGAGGAGACCACAGACACTGTGGCCTTACTGGGAATAAAAGGAAACCTGAAGAGCAAAAGGAGGAACATAGGAAAGAGACAAGAAACAAGGAGATGGCTAAGGGAATTTAAAGGGGGCTGTAGAGAAGCAAGGGAGAAGCCCAATACACTACAAGGAAAGGCTGATGCAGAAGATGAGAGCAGTCAACTTGCCAAAATGATGGAAAGCCAGACAACCCCCCAGGCTGGGCCTATCAATTATGGCCTTAAGAGGCATTTTCTGCCTTGAGATACATGACCAGCACTGACTCACAGTGTGGTTTCATTATTAAAAGCCACTCTCGGCTCTCTGGAGGCTCTTGCTGTCTGGTGTCTGTAGCCAGGCAGCTGCCAGTGCAGGCAAGGCAGATTTCTGGGCATTCCTCCCCACACCCAGGAGTCCAGGCAGGCACCTTGCTGCAAGTTTCTGCCCTCTGGGATACCACAAGCACAGACACAGCAAATAGGTGTTTTCTAGCACACTGATATCAACCCCTGAGCACCAAAACTCATCTCAGAAAGTCTAAAACAGGCAATTTTGACTGACAGGCAGCTTCGCTGATAAACAACAAACCCACGTGAGGCTTGGGAAAAATGGAGGTTCATTCTTTGTAATAAATAGGAGGAGCATGTTTGTTCATCAACCTTGGTGTATGAGGAAGTAAAATTACAAAGTCGTTGTCTATCTATTAAACTTTAATCTCACCCTATAAGGCATAGAAGTATCTCATAGAGATGTCATTCCATAAGATCTTGCTGTCTGAAATACTGGAAAAATAGAATATGATACCCTGTGTGCATCCAAAATGATTTGGATCACTATAACCTATATTATAATAATATTAATGAATGTTTGAATATATACGGATAAACTATAAAGTGTGCTGTTTGCTTGGAACGATGTAACCAACAACCCCACCTAGAGCTGATAAAAAGCCCGCCGAAAGATGGAATCATGAGACTTTCAAAAGACCCAATAGGAAAAAGCTCGTGCCCTGACAATCCTACCAGAGCCCATCCGGACGAAGAAACCACAAGGCGCACAAACGCAGAACACACCCCTCAGAGAGACAAAGACACCGGAAGACGGAAGATATAAAAGGGAAAGCTTTCAGGAAGTAGGCGCGCGCCGTTGGTGGAGTTACACTCCGCGGCCGCCCAGCGCTGTTTTGCTTGTCGCCGCTTGCTAAATAAATAATTAAAATTTTGATTGGCTCTGACTCCCATATTGGGCAATTTGGGAATTAACCTATAACAAATTGGTGCCGTGACTCGGATAGAGGCAATCTGGTGGGAAGCCCCATACGGGGAGGCACGGCCCCGCTGAGTTCAGCGGCCCTGGCTGGGTGCTATCACATCACACCCTCTACCGACGAACTCCAGAACTCGGCAACAAGCAAAAGAACACCGGTAACCCCATAATCTTTGTGCACGAAGCCCCGGACGAAGACGCAGGGTTGCGTGAGTATAGGCCGGTTACCGTTCGGTTGGGGTTGGGTTTCCCGGAGCGTGGTGTGTGAGACGCCCAGCAGGGCGAAGCGAGTGCGGACCCCTCGGTAGTGCAGTTCCCATATCCCGCGAGGGACTGGGTCACGAAAAGGGGGAAAAGGAGTGTGTGAGTGTGTGAAGGCGCTCCGGAAGATGGGACAGAAGAAGAGCAAGCCTTCTGATCCCATGGGTGGTGTGGGACCCAAGGTGAGGTACCCCCAAATACCACCAGATATTCCTTTAGGCTTGATGATAAGTCATTGGGAAGATTACCCCTCTAGGTGGGGTAAAAACAAAGTAAAAATGATTTATTATTGTATGGAGGTTTGGGGAGGAAAACAAATCAGAGGTGACCTACGTGCCTACAAGTTGTGGTGGCAGCAGCTCTATTGATTGAGGAAACACACAAAATAACCTTTGGAAGTGAATTGAGAGTATTATCACCCCATAATATCAGGGGTGTGTTACAGCAAAAAGCAGAAAAAAGGATAACCGATGCTAGACTGGTAAAATATGAGGCAATCCTCATTACGTCCCCCCACCTGACCCTTGAAACAACATCGTTACAAAATCCAGCCCAATTTTTGTATGGAGAACCTAGTCAAAATCTTTTTCATGATTGCCTCCGTAACATCGAGGAGCAGACTAAGATAAGACCAGATTTGGAAGAAGAGGAATTAGGGAAAGGAGAAAAATTATTTGTAGATGGATCCTCTCGAGTGGTAGAAGGAAAAAGAAAAACAGGGTATGCCATAATTGATGGAAAAACTTTTAAGGTGATAGAATCAGGACCCTTGAATCCCAGCTGGTGAGCACAGGCATGCGAATGATATGCAGTATTAAAGGCTTTGCAATTACTAAAAGGAAAAGTGGGAACTATATACACCGATTCTAGATATGCCTTCGGAGCAGTACATACCTTTGGGAAAATATGGGAAGAGAGAGGCTTAATCAATTCTCGGGGGAAGGCCCTAGTACATCAGGAGTTAATATCACAAATTTTGCAAGCTATACGGGGGCCCAGCGAAATTGCGGTAGTACACGTAAAAGGACACCAGAGGGGGCTCAGTCCTTTAGTACGGGGGAATAACCTTGCTGATCAAGAGGCAAAGAGAGCAGCGCTATCAGCACTGCACTTGGATGATCCGATAGAGGCCAGACAGCGGTGTGTTAATTGTGGAGATAATTACCTCCCCTGTTATGCTTGCTGGGACGATTTCGGGGTAGACGGCATAGGATGTATATGTGAAAGACCAGGGTTTAAGTGGTGGTTTGTTTGTTTGTTTGTTTGTTTTTCATGGAAAACCCTATGAAATTTTAAGCTTTACAGTTCAAGAACAAGTAAAATTAAATCAAATGGGGATTAAACAGAAAGCTAGTGGAACATGGGAACTCCCGGACGGCCGAGAAGTTCTCCCAAAACCCATAGCTACCAAGATAATGCAGCAATTCCATAAAAACACTCATTGGGGAATTCAGGCATTAGTGGATCAATTTACAACTAAATACATGTTCATTGGGATATATGATATAACCAAACAAGTGATAGGGGAATGGTTTGTAAAAAGTAAATAAACACCAAATAAGAAAACAAATATATGGGGGGGCGAGAATTGGCTCATAGACCTTTCGCAAGAATACAAATAGACCTCACCGAATTACCAAAGGTGGGGAGGTATAAATACTTATTAGTAATTATAGATCATTTAACCCAATTCGTAGAAGCCTTTCCCACAGCCTGGGCCACAGCTCACACAGTAACAAGGATATTACTTGAAGAAATTATACCTCGGTATGGAGCAATAGAAGCAATAGACTCAGATAGGGGTCCACGCTTTGTATCCAGAGTAGCCAGAGAGACTTTGGCTGCCCTGGGTACACAGTGGCAGTACCACACTCCGTGGCACCTGCAGAGCTCAGGGAAAGTTGAACGTATGAACGGAGAAATAAAAAAAACAACTTACCAAATTAATGTTAGAAACCAAAATGTCATGGGTAAAGTGTCTCCCTTCAGCATTGTTAAATATCAGAACTCAGCCCCGAACCGATGTTGGCATTTCTCCCTTTGAAATGCTATATGGGATGCCCTATGATTTAGAAATGCCACCGGATCACCCCCAACTTGAAGAATTAAAGATAAAATCCTACCTGATACAGCTAATGGCAAGAGGAAAACAACTGCAGGCCCGGGGGATGGTAGTGCAAAGGCCTCCATTGGATGTGGCCATGCATCAAATCCAACCAGGAGATAAAGTACTGATCAAATCATGGAAAGAATCTTCCTTGATCCCCCCGTTGGGAAGGACCCTATGTTGCTCTTGTCACTACAGAAACTGCTGTTCGGACTGCTGAGAAGGGGTGGACACACGCAAGCCGGGTAAAGGGACCTATACAGGATTCGGCCTGGAAAGTGACCAGCCCTCCTGGGGATCTACGAGTCACCCTTCGGAAAACCTGAAAGAACTCTCTACACATTGTGAGATAAGAACCTACGAAGGACTCGATGAGTGAGACCCTGATATTTTGTCCAATTGAAACTTGTATTTGTTTTCCTTTTATATGCATAAAGTGTAAAGTGTAATGTATGTAAAGAAGGCTGGGGGATTCATAATGCACATGGAATAAATCTCCAGTCTAGTTGTAATCAGTGTTATCAATGAGAACGGAGATTAACTAATCAGTCCCTAAAAATTGGAGTAAAAACGGGAAAATAATTGAAGATTCTAAAACTTGGTGGAAAATATTTACTAAAGGGATAAATCCCGAAATAGAGTGCACTCACCCTAATTGGCCTACTGAATATCACCCACAGATCCTAAGGGTGATCTGTAGAAAGCAGATCCCCTGGGTCCCCTGTCATGGACTCGAGGTCAAAGCTAAAAACTGGGAGACCTATGTGTCCCGGAGTAGAGACAAACGTACCCCTGAAGAATACGGCTGCTGCCGAGAAGATGGAACACCCTGCTGCTCTAAGCAACAGAGTAGGCAGAGGAGGCAGAGACGTACCAAAGTGGGAAAAACTTTACTGCCCTACTCTGAGGAGAAAAGGGCCCCTGAGGGAGAAGGGCCAGACGAGAGTGCCAAACACCCCGATACAAAAGAGACTAAGAAAAACTACGCAAATCTATAGAATCCCGCCAGCCTTCTGTTGGAGCTATTGGATAGTCTGGCTAGGTGTATTAGCCACAATGAATACACCACCAGGGTGGGCTAGAACGACTAACCAATCCCACCAACCTTTTGAACATACCCTAACTAACCAAATTATATGGCCTTGGGCAGACGCTTATTATGGACATACAGGACGTATGGGTGCAGATTTGTATGGGACAGAGTTAGCAACCGCCATACTAAGCAATAACCTAACACTACAAACATATAAATGGGAGAATTCATCCCATACCTGGACAGCTAAAAAAGGAGATGAGATACAGATAGGCTGCAGAGTATTCAATGTAAGTGTGATAACAAGTCGGTACCCTTTGATTCAAACCGTCAGTCAACCCCCTTTGACTCAAATCGTTATCAGAGACAAGACAGAATCTAAAATAGCTCAAACCCGTTGTGAGTCGGAGGCCTGTTGGTATGCATTTACTGCAACCCAACCGGTGTCCATAGTTTGTTTGGGAGGGACCAGGTCAGGGGATCAAGCTATATCTTTCCGATTCCCACTGAACATACAGGAGGAAACTACAACTACTCCTGCTCATACTGTTCCAACACAACCAACGGTCGTGCTTAGCCCAAGAATCTTTGGAATTGGACCATATGCAATTAGAAATACAGGTCAGCAACAAATGCTGTTTAACCCAGCGTGGTCTCTCAAACAAGTTGAATTGCTGATGCAAAATAATGTTTCAAACATTCAGCCAGCCTGTTCACCTTTCCTAAAGACTTCTTACGAGGGATGGACAACCTGGCTGCAAAAACGAACTCCTCACACAAAAAGAATGCAGAGAGACCTAACCGGTGCTTTGGGAACAGGATTGGGAGTTTTCAATAGTATTGATTCGGAGGTGATAATGAACAAGTTGGCTACCTCAATTAGTGATTTAACTAATATACAACGGCCTTTGCGATCTTCCTTATTGGCTTTGGGGGCTAACCAGTGGCTGTTGTCAAATATATTACCAAAAGGGGAAAAGGTAAATATAAAGGATCATGAATTGATTACAGATGCACTCAGTGTGCTCCAAAATAACCTCTCTTTGGCTCTCAGCTGTATCCAGGCTCAAATATGGATGCAGTCGATAGTTGCCTCAATTATAAGAGAAGGTGAAGAAGGTATTCTTCCTACTGAAATTCAGAGAATAATTTGGGACAGTGCCACTGATTTTGAAAGGAGACTCCAATCCTGGTGGAACCTGGTAAACTTTACCTATGACCCCATCACAAACACAGCTACTACCTTTATACTCACTATTTACAATGCCACCGTATACCAAATTTATCCTATCATTGCATTAGGGCTGAATCACAACGGGACCATACTCTATCCTTCTGAGCATAGACTATGGGCCCGAAAGGTAAACGAAAAATGGCAAACTGTCAATCTGGAGTCTTGCATTGTACGGGAACAACAAGGATTCATTTGTGAAGGCAATGCAATTGAGGCACAAGATATTTGTTTAGATACCGAACAAAATATTTACCACTTTGAGGTCCATCCCAATGAAAGTCCTAAAACAGTACTCATATATATCGGCAAAGGTTGTGTATGTTTGAGGACGGTTTGTGAATTCTTAACCGTAGACAAGGTCATAGCAGAGACTAAAAATTATTCAAATCTCTGTGTTTGCAATTTCACAAAGATAATCAGATGTGACTTTTCCTATTTAGCCCCGGTCATGTCTCACCAACTCCTGCAATCCAATTATAGGTTAATACATAATTTACAACCTACACCCATTGGAATGAATCTCACTTTGGTTAAGCAGTTACTTCAACACAACGACTTAGTTGAGATTTTAGAGAAAGTTAGAGAAAACGGACAGAAAACTCTAATAACTGTTCATCACAATGTGGAGGAAATACACCGAGTCTTGGAAAGAGCAAAAAAGAATGCAGAACATGACTGGTGGGACACCCTTTTGGATGGTCACCTACTGCTACAGGCATCTTGAATAAGTTGTGTCACCCCATCGTGGTTCTCTTGATATTAATTTTGATCAGTTTGACTTTGTCAATAATATTATATGTCATAACTTGGAGAATGATGCAGCGGGTAACATATCTGATGTCTGTCACCCGTCCAATACTCATTAAAGCCAAAAACGACCAATTAGATGACGACTTTAAATTGAAAAAAACTCTCCTGTTAAGTCAACAAGAATTGCAATGATTTGATGAACAAAATGATAAAAAGAAAAACGGGGAATTGTGATAGACAGTAAATTGTTTGTTCATCAAATTCCATTAAAGATACCGGGAGCTCGTGACATGTTATTCCATGAACTATGTAAGCCTAAGCTTAGTCTTAACTATTACATTGTGTAACGACTGACTGCAAGTGCTTATCTAAGTTGAAATGCTGAAGCAGGGACTCCTATTGTGCAAAAGACTGAAAAGAGGGAGAAGGGGAAAAGGACAAAGGGGAGAAAGACAAAGGGGAGAAGGACAAAGGGGTAGAAGGGGTAGTGTCTGTACTCTGTAAGATATAAACAAAAGCTTTGTGAGCCACTCTCAGGAAAGCAGGAAATACGAGAAGCTGGTGACGTGAGGAAGACCCGGATGGAGCGACCCCCTAGCTGCAAAGTGCGCAGACGCAGGGTACACCTCTCAGAGAGACCCGATAACGGAAGGCGGAGGATATAAAAAAGACGGACCCTCGGGAAGTGAACGCGCGCCGTTGGTGGAGCAGGGACTCCCCGGCCGCCCAGCGCTGTTTTGCTTATTGCCGCTTGCTAAAATAAATAGTTGAAATTTAATTTGTCCTAACTTGCATCATTTTGGCAAGATAGTCTATAACATGAGGGACCACCCTGCGACTGTCTTTGCCAAAGGGTCTTCCATTTTCAACCATGTCCCTGTCAAAACCTGTTCCCTCAGAATATACTCTGACTTCTCTTGCTCTTCCCCCACCTGCAACATGCCCTGACAGCTTTTTTTGTCCGCTTGTTTGTTTTCCAACAAGACTGGTAGATTTGGAGGGGGGGTTAATTCACGTGCTCTCACGGACACTTCCCTCTGCCCGTCCTGCCCTCCTCTCACGTACACATCTTACTCTTCATTACAGAACAGTATCTTTAATTACACCTTTCTTTTTCTGAACATTCTCTGCTTCCAGCACACTTACTCTTACGTGTCAAGAGAAACCCTTGCACGTACAATGTTCTCTCCCAGAGCACTTTCCCACTCAGCTCCTTTCCTCCCTCCTGCCTTTTCCCACCAGCTGCTCTTGGCACATGACTCATTCAAGCAAACGTTTCCCCTGCCAAAATCCAAAAGGTCTCAATTTTCCTCTTTACAATGCAACAACATTGCTGGCATTTTTCAGCTTCTCCCTTCTCAACTTTCCTGGGAAATCTCAAAACGATCACAATTTTTTCAAGTAAAGGTGGAGACCTTCAAGAGAACATTACTCTGGATGTGCTGTGGTTCTCCGAAGGGAAAGCAGAGAGCCACCTTGCTTAGAAAAACCTGAGCAGAACTGCATTAAGTTTAGCAGGAGCCTAAAGTGGCACCTAAAGGCCTCCCACTGCTTCTGCTAAGTCAGTCCGTTTCCCCTGCTGCTTCAAAACACCCTTCCTGGAGTGCTAATGCCACTAACCATAACTCCCTCCAGCATGAAGTGGAGAAGGCTCAAGCCCTGGGCCTTGACAGTGAGCTGCACAGAGGCAGCTAAACAGGCTGTGAGAGGCAGAGGTGCCCTGCCAGAAACCGAGATTAACCAGGGAGCCACCAGCACATGGTGCACACTCGAGGTAAAGCAGGAGAGCAGGTAAGAACTGTACAACCCTCAACGTTCCCATCAATCCAGGGCTTTCAAGGGGAAGGACGCCGACTAGAAAAGCTCCTTTGCGTTAGATACCACCAATGCGTGGCCAGAATCAGGGGGGGAATCCCCAGCATGGGAAGATTTCCACCATCTTGCAGAATAAAGGTGGTGAGACATTTTATTCTGGGTGTGCTGTGCTGCAGCAGATAACTTGTTATGCTGTAAACCACAGGAATTACACTGCTCTCCTCTTCCAGCACAGTGTTAAACCTCCGCATCCCAGCACTTACCTTGTCAGTGTTCCTCAGAATCAGTGGCACTTCGTAGACCTCGAAGGGGACGTAGTTCTGGAATACCACCTCTGAAGGAAAAGGCTGAAACAAGCTCTGTTCCAGGTCAACTGCTGAGAACTGGAGAGGCAAGACAGAGCGGTGAGAGGAGGGTCAGCTGCTGGGAGAAACATTCATGAAAGAATCCTACACCGATCTCCAGTGGAGTACAGTCTCTTGGTGAGTACGTCCGCGTGGCTCACGCAAGGAAACAGCCCCCCACCTGTGTTCTGAGCTGATCAAAAGTTTCTGGACCACACTGAGAAGGCTCAAGCTAAGAAGCTCTTTTGGCGGGTGTTCCTCCAGGTTTCCTTCTCCAGAATGCAAGGCAGCGCTTACTGCCAGCAGAGCCCTGTGCTGACGTGGTCACACAGCTCCAGAGCACTTCCTGGAAGAGCCACGAGCACTCATGGAGCAAGCGAAACCCAAGAATTTACACGAGACTCCACGGGAAACAATTTTGGGATGATCTTTACTCTGAGACAGAGAGACCGAGTCCCACACATCCCTAAATATCTTTTTTGATAGAGAGCCTAGAAACCAGTTAGAAGACAACACTACCAGAGGAGGTAAGGCTAAAAAGAAAGTAACACAGTAGTTGGGAAAAAGACAAAGGAGGTGAATGCTGGAGAGTGGTGAGGTTTAGCTCTTTTCTCAGCATTACTGGGCAACTTCAGTAAGAGTGGACTTGGTATCTCCTTTTTCCACAGGCTTTAAATAGATGCTTTATTGTATTCCATTATTGCCATTTCATTTAATACCACTGCAGAAGCATGTCTGAAACTATACACAAACAGCCAATGTTCACAGAGCAGAGGCAATACTTGAGAAAATTCCTCCCTGCTTTGTCTCCCCTCTCCCAGCTGCACTGTTCCCACTCAAAAGACCCAGGCAGGCCTCCTGCTGCTCCACAGGAGCCACGCTCACACGGCAGCTCGTGCCTGCAGCACGCTGCCAGTTACGTGTGCGCTCATCTGATGCGTTCCCAGCCTCCTGTGCTGCCTAGGGCAATCCTTAACCAATTGGTTACAGGTCTCTTGCTGGCAATTTTCCACTCACAGCCTACCTCAGCGATCCACCCGTTTGGACTGTGTGCTACAGTGAGCAGTCCTGTGAGAAAGGCAGCTTAAACATACATCTAAGTGATCCAGAGAACGCACTTCCACTCCCCTCCGCCCAGGGCGATTCCCCTGTGTATCTGGCAGCCTGCAAAATCTAACACCCTGTAAAGGTCCCACACATCATTCCAACCCAAAACATTAATGCACCTGGTTTTGTTAAATCTTGAGTAATTTCTATAGGCCCTCAGCCTTCAAGGGGCAATGCTGCCACCGTTGAGGGAGTCCCATGACCCCAAGCGTTTGACAGTGACTACACCAAAGCACGAGGTGGCTATTTCACCAGGAGGATGGAAAATGGCAAGCTCGAGCCCTTGTGGCCTGCCCCAGCCTTCCCCAGTATCAGCTAAACTCCAGCAAAACCCACCAACTTCAGCAGAGGTTATTTATATTGACGTAGTGCAGACCAGCACTTCCAACCTCTCACCAGGGAAAAGCATTCTACCTTTCCCAGCAGAAGGAACTCCACCACCACCAGCAGTTTGAAAAGACAACAGGCCCTAGCCACTGAGGTATTCAGATGAGCCCGAGGCACGCCTGTCACAAACACACACCCTCTTCAAATGTCACATCAAGCAGCAAGGAAAAGGGCAGGAAAAGGCTACCTTGTGATGGGAGGTTTCACCCATGTCTAGAAGCTGCGTAATCCGGGGCCGCCTCATCTCCCGGGTGCTGGCCAGCCTCTGCTTGGTGGTAAGAGACATCTCCTTCAGGAAGGCAGAGGGAGTCAGCTGAAATGCAAAACACCAGCAAGAGCTACAGAAATGCCTTTCTGCAGAAAGACTTTTCTCGTTCAAGTGCCACTGATGAGTAATCTGTGATCACAGCCACTAGGATAGTCCTGGAAGTCCCGTAAATTACCTGCTGAAATATTTAACATCGGTAAATTAATGATATAGAGCGGAATACACACGCTCTAAGCAAGTGGCTCTGTCCCATTAGCTTCTCCTTCATGAGGTGATGTGACATGTTGGGGGATTTCTGCTCTTCGGGTATTTGTTCCCTCTTGCGTTTTGCTGGATTGAGCCAGAGACCTTTGAAGAGAGCGGGGAGGAGTTATCAGAGATCCCCTAACTCCACCCTTGCACAGTGCTCACAACCAACACGCAGGTGGAGATGGCACTGCTGGGTGAGTCAGAGGAAAGCAGAAAAGCAGTGTTGTGCCAAGGCTGAGGTGGAGAGGAATGGGTCCAAGTTTTCGTTATTTCTTTTCCATTAGCACTCCTTTTCCCTCTGTTCTGGCCTCACAGACCCCTCCACAGAAGGATACAGAGATGTCTCCTTGACAGAGCCTCAGCACTGGGTCACCTCCAGTGAAGGGAGCTCCAGCCAGCAAAGGGGACAGTTGTGGGTGGGAAGGAGGAATCGCCCTGAATCCACTGCTGTTTGCAGGGCTGCATCTGTGCTCCACACAGGACACGAGACACCATGAAACAACTCTTTTGGAAGCTGTTCTATCTGGGACAGCCGTGTCCTGTCAAGACTCCAGGCGGTTTGAGCAGCCCACCACATGCCCAGCTGCCCAGCGGCGTGGCCAGAGCAGCACTGGCAGGTATGCCCACGGGACAGAAGATGTTACTGCCCACACAGCAAAGAGGACGGAAGGAAGCACGTTTGTGCTTCAGCTGTTCCCGTGCAATGCCCAGTACATTCCCTTATCTCGGCTCCACTGGCACGTTCAGGAAAGACCCTGGACTTTCCCTGAAGCAACACAGTCCACCCCCCACTGCACCATGACAGCCCCCTCCAACAGAAGCACGGCAGCAAAGAGGTGGGGAGGTGGTGCCTGGCTCCACAGCACCCTGACAACGGGAGGGGAAGGCAGAGGAGGGACAGGGGCAGCTGCCAGCCTTAACCCAGCTCCTACCCGGCCCCCAGCAGGTACTTACAGGCACACGCTGCTCTGCCTCTCTGACCAGCTTCGGATAACGACGTACTGCCACCTTACTCTGGAGTCCATCAGCCATTTTGGAGGACCCCATGGACCGATGAATCTTCCCAGTGGCCATGACTAGGCAAACCTGGAAGGTGTAACAGTGACACTTTGAAAATCTAGAATCCCATTCACAGCAGACCCAGAGGATACACCTGTGTCTCCAGGCTGTGGCACCCTTCCTAAGTGGAGAACATAAGGCCGCCCCACACTGTTTCGTCATTAGACCATATTTAAGTGGCAGAGTTAAGATTCATAGAAGTAAAACTCCGTAAAAATATTCCCTGAGCCAAAACAGCCTTTTGCTGTGGGTACAGTAAAAGAGCCACAACTATTTCTTTTAATGAACTTCATCTCTCAGCTGACAGTGAGATGCACCAAGGGTCCCTTCCAAGGGTCTGCTGGAGAGTCACCAGCTCCACATACTATCATTTACTGCTGTGGCTCCTGCCTTAAGTATTTACAGCACCATTCTCCCCTTCCCAGCATCCGATCTCTGCTATCCTGGATTGGCAACTTTGCATCTCCTTTTTTATTTACTCTTTTTCTGGCATCTGGACCACATTTCATAGAATCGTTTAGGCTGGAAAAGACCTTTAAGATCATTGAGTGCAGCTGTAGACCTAGCACTGCCAAGCCCACCACTCCTTTCCCTGGATGTACGCAGGAACTGCTGCTCAGAAAATCCCTATGGATTTCAAATGCAGGACCGAGGGCCCCCTACCCCGGGCACCCCCCTGCCTCAGGCACCCCCATCTCGCACAAGGGATGCCCCCAGCCCTGCAGCGTGGGGCAGGGGGTGTCACACCCCCACACCCCCCCCCGAGCTCCCCTGCAGCCCGGGTCCCTGCTCTGTCCCGCTCCCAAGCCCCCCCCCGCCTGCCCATGGCTCAGCCACCCGGCAGCACCAGCACCCAGAGCCACCCTCTGGCTTTCGGCCGGGAAGGGGACGCAGACACCACTCCCCCAGCATCCCCCACCTCTCCCTCTCTGCAGGGGCCGTGGGGACACACTCACGGGAGGATCCCCGATGCCAGATGGGCTGTTGTCCCCGTTGCCAGGGCAACTGGGCATCCCAGCACTGGGCAGCCCCAACACTGCCATGGCAACAGCAGGGACACAGTGGGGGGCGGGGGGGACAGCTCTATGACACGGGGGCAGAGGGGACAGGGATGCTCAGTGCCCAAAGCCCCCAGTGAGCACAGCAAGCAGCCCTGAAACCGCCTCCAGCACACCCGCCCGGCTCCAGCAAACCAGCTCTGCAGCTCTTGGGGACACCCGGAATGTTCTCAGGGCGCTGGTGCTGGGGGCAGTGCCGGTTCGGAGCCACTGAACGCCCCGAGCGCGCTGCCGCTCTGCTGCGGCAGATCTCCGGTGCCTTCTAAGGGAGCAGAGGCGAGGCTGATCCCTCTGCTCCCAGAGGCTCCTGCCACAAACCAAACGCCCTCTGTGCCTCCGCCGGCACCCCGAAATCCTGCCCTCGACCCCAGCCTGTGCGCACGGGATAAACCCCCCGGCCTGCGCACAGCTCAGACGGAGTGAAGCACCCAGTTGCTGCCACTGAGTTAAAAAAAGAAAAAAGCAGTTTTATTCTCTTTTTTACGCTGCGGGTGTCGGTGCCGGGGGTGGTGTCTGTGTCGGTGTCAGTATCGCTGTCACTGCAGGTGTTGGTGCAGCTATCGATGTCGGTGCTGGAGGCAGTGCTGGTCTTCAAAGTTCTTTCACTGTAACCAGGTTCCTTCCATCTCCATTTGTGTTCCCATGCAGGTGCTTTTAATCCAATAATTCAACATGTCAGACTGTTACTGAGGCTTCAAAAGCGTGAAAAAGTTCCAGGTTCTCACCCACCTTAAGGTGTAGCTGTTTCCCATCTCAGCCACTGCAAACCCTGCCTAGCATAGTGTACCGCCTCGGGCACGCTGCTGTTCAGTGCCAGAGTGCATGTCGCAGTGCTGAGGTCAGCAAAAAACTCTGGAAGAAGGGGAGGGAGGGAGAAAACATTTGGTTGGTTTCACACAACAGGCACATCTGACAGGCGAGGGGCAGTGAGCAGCGGCAGCAGCAGCAACACCCTGTCAGTCGGCAGGTCCCGCTAAACACATCGTGAATGCAGAGAGCTCAGCGCTAGCCGAAGGCCGGGCAGCGTCACAAGCACAGAGGGCAGGCCACGTGGGAGGAAACGCACTCACACAGGCACACACACGCTGAACCGCCTCCCCGGGCTCTGGCTTTGAAAGGACACCGAGACGCCGCGGTAGGCGGGCAGGAGTTTGGGTGTTCACACCCCAGTCCCTACCGCGCGCCTCCCCCGGGTTTTAAACCGGCCAAATTTGGCGTCTTTCTGAGGGGTGCCTGGCAGCACACACCGCTGTCACCGGGCTGGTCCCTTTGCTTCACCCATCCTCAGACCTTGCAGACGTCAGGACTTCTCAGCTGAACGGGTTTCACAATCTGTCCAGCTGGCCAGGCGATACAGCTCTGACTGGGGTTGCTCACAGCTGGCCACGTCAGGCAGATCGGAGAGAGCCCTCCTCTCCTGCCGCCAGCTCCAGCTCTGCACAGGTGGCTCCAACATCAGTTACAACTAACTGCTTTCCACCAGTTTTCAACTTCCCTCTTTAAGGGATCTCTGAAGGCCACTGCTCTTTCTTCCTCCTCTTATTCCCTCTGAATTGCAGAAAAGAATCAAGGATGTGGCCTTTTTTTATTTTTAGTTTGATGTACTCGCTCTCTGTACCTCTGAGCATCTGTACCTTACGCTGAGTATCAACAGGCTCCAGGTCTGGAACTCCTCCACCATCCTGAACAGCGGCAACAACTGCCAAGCCCACAGGAGCATTTACTGTTGTCCTGCACAGATCCACTCCCCTGGGAGTACTTACTACCCCAGTCATCGTTCCCCTCCATTAAAACAGCAACAGAGAGCCAGTTTGGTCCTTCTCAGTGACAGTGTTTTACCAGCCTTTGGAGGATATAACCCAAAATACACACGCATTGCTGCTGCGAGCACAGATTTGCTCAGAGGACACCCAGCAACTGTAGTTGCTCTCTTCAAAGGGGACTTGCAAAGCCTTTTGAATTTCAGCAACCGCCTCAGAGTGAGGATTTTTACAGCCCTCCAGCAATTCAGCCAGGCTCATCGTGATTATTTTCTTGTGCCAGTTTGCCAGCAGACAGCGGCAATACATCCTGTCGCCCACAGCAGCTCACAACACTGTGGGTTTTAAACCACTCCAGGGCTTTTGCTTATTCAGTGCTGCTTGTACCACAGGAGAACACAACACTTTTAACAACAAAAGTGTAAACTATAAAAGTAGCACAAATTCAGGAAATGGTACTAACAAATACTGCTCACGTGCCCAGCAGGGACTCCAATGCAAGAGCTGCTCAGCTTCTCTGTTATGGAGAGAAGCCAGCTTCACCATTTTCAAGGCCAAAATACCTGCAGGTTTGACAAACCAACTAAAACACAAGGCTACAGGCCCAAACCCTGTTTTTAAAGAAGGGGAACCAACTCAGAAAAGCTAAGCGCCCCCAAGGGAAAAACAAACCACAAAAACCCCCTTATGCTTCTCGTGTTACCATGCACCAAGTTGGCTGCTTCCCTGCACTTGATACCCTCATCCCATAGCTCTTGAGACCTCTGAGGATGCCAAGACAACCTGTTAATTGGAACACTCATCAATTTATCACCATCGGGTATCTCTGCCAATAACCTGCCAATGTGCCACAGCTGTCTGCTTCAACATACGTGATGCTTTGACCTTCCGGTACGGCGTTTGCTACGCTGAGCGTTAGGATTGAAGCAAGTCCATACACACAACCACCACACATGTGACCGAAAAGCCAGAGGGCAAAAACTTACCCGTGTTCTTCCCGGCCAGTGCATCGGCCTTTTCCCAAATATCACAGGCATAGAGGATACGGGAAGGGATGCTGACGTAGGCAGAGGTGATGTTTGGGATGTCGTAGGGAACAGTGACTGCAGAGCTAATGCCGTTCCCACTGTAGCTGCCAGCATAAGCCATGCCTGTGCTTCTGCAGGAGAAAGAAACACCATCATGAACGTTTAACTGCAGAGTGAAAGACATCAGACTATTTGATGCCGGGAGCTATTTGGTACCATCCAGGCCTGCAGGATGGAGTGGAGTGTTGAAAACTGAGATGTGTTCAGCTGCGTAACAAGTAATTGGGTAGCCCTCTGCCAAATGCAATTGCCACCGCACACAGAAAAACTCTTTCTTACTCCCTGTCGTTCAAACACGGGCCCAGTCTGCTGGGCACCGGGTCAAACACTGTTACGTGACAGCTTGAGTTTGACTTTGACTGTCACATACGCAGCAACACTGAGGCAGGTACACGGAAAGGACAAAATGCTCAACAACTCAGAAATCAGAAAATTAGCTTCTTTTTCTTAAGTGGTGACTAAGCCAAAGAGAAAACTATGAGCTATGTTATGCTACCACAGGATGAAGGCATAATCCTACTGGGCAGTGGCTAGGGAGGTGGGGATGGCATCCCGTTACGTCTCAAGGGATCTCTAACAGATGACAACAACAACAGGGGCTCTGACACAGCAGTGACAATACCTTCCTTGGTCCCCTGACCTGCTTCTCGGGTGGAGAACTGCTCTGCTTAATATAACTCTGGACTTCATAACAAAAAACTCCTTTCCGAGGAGAAAAGACAGGGAGGAGAGAGCAGAAATACTCCTGCCCCTAACGGTATGATTTCAGGGGGCAAGAAGAGCGAGTGGCAATGCACTCCCCCAAATGCAGGCAGCAACTCAAACACTCCGGCTCCTGTTCTCACTCACGCCCTCGTAGAAACATGACAACGGACGTATTTTTAAATCTTACCTTGCAACACACGGAGAAGGTGCTTGTGCAGATCTGGAGGAACTCTGCAGCAAGGAACAGAACTCTTGTTAGGTTTGGGCTATTCAGCCAACATCAGTAAGTTCCGCAGCCACCCAGCTGGCAGCTCAGTAACACGCGGGCCCTACCTTGAAGTGGTCATTCAGGATTCTGGAGTACTTCAGGGCAGTGTCTTTTTTGTAACGGCACATTGCCATGTGCAGAAGGGACTGGCAGCGCATGCTGTGAACAGAAACACACCCAAGCATCAGTGCTGACGCTGGCTGCTGCCTGCTCAGCAGTCACCAGCCTTGTGGGACAGAGGCAGGCACACGTCAGCTGCACTGCAACGGCAAGGAAGCGCCGAATGTCTCCTCCTTGGGCTCAGCTTAAGAAAAGACTCTTTAAAAACATCCCAAGGGAAAAAAAGCAACTGAGGAAGGGCCATGCCTGGTCTTTTATATAAACATGTGCCCAGCCTCCCACAGGTGTCACAGGCTGAGTAAGCCCCAGTCCAGAAGAGCCTTCACTACGTTCAGCTTCAGCCTCAGTTACGCAGCTCAAACATGGGCAGCCAAATCCCATTCTTTCACCTTTGGAGAAAGCCCTTATGTGCTCTCCAGTTACCAGCAGATCAAATTTTAGAGCCTGTGCCTTCCACATGTGGTCCCCTGTGATATCCTGACTCGCTTTAGAGATGTTCCAGTTCATTCTGGCTTTTATATTGTGATTTCTTTCTCCTTGCAGAATTCCAATTCCTATTTAACTCATTCCTTCACCCCTGAAAGTAATGGGTCTTTCACTCTATCGAGTCTAAAAACAGAATATGAAGGCACAGAAAAACAGTTACGCACCATAACACAGCGAAGATTTTGTCCTGTGAAGATGCTGTGGAGTCTGTAAAGGATTTCAGCGTCATGGCGAATCTAAGGAAACAAAATGAACAGAATCTTGTCAGCCATCAGTGCTCTGAAGTCCCACTGTTTATGAAAAATCAGCGTGTGCCATTATCTCAAACACCGGTCCAAAAGTCAGGAAACCTGCCCCGAGTTCTTAGTGCTGGCACCGAGTGGTTTGTGCGATCCTGAGCAGAGGACTGTGTCTCCAAATGCCTTGTTTCCCGGGCAGCAGGAACAGTCGTGGCCCCTTACGTGACTCACTCTGCTCTTACACTGATTAACGGGCACCATCCCTACAAGGAGAAGCCCTCCATGGGCCACCTCTAGGCCTGGGGCCCAGAAGAGGTGCCCCCGCTACTGAAGGTGAAATATTAATTCAAGTGTTTCTGGACAAGACAGACATCTTAGTGGAAATGTTGCTTCTGGCAAAAAACAAGCAAGCCAATCTCCTTTTTGAGAACAAAGCAACAAGAGCATCTTGGAAATACAGTCCATCAAGACCAGAAAGCACAAACTCTTCTTCAGCACACAGTATAGTTGCTTTGCTTTTCTTAACTGAAATACTACTGAGCTCACATGCAAAAGCAACACCAGATCTGGATGAACCAAAAACTCCTTCCTGTCCTTGACTGTCGTAACCAGTGTCCTCTGGTGTACCTCGGCTGCGCGGCTCAGGTGCCGAGTAGGACACGGGGCCTCCTTCTGATCAGCGGTGCTGGAACATGCCAAAGGATTTGTCTCTGGTGCCTGGCCATGGGCTGTCTCGTGCTTGTGCAGCAACCCGGGCGCTGCTCCGTGGGGGGAATCCAGAGCTGCCAGTTGCAAACAACAACACAACTCCCCCTCCCGCTCCAAACACGCTGCCTGACCATCACGCTGTGAAAACCGCTTACTTGAGGAGATCTATGGTGCCTCTGAACACGCTGGAAGCGCATTTTGGGTCTCTTGGGTCCGATTCCAAGGCAAGGCCGCATTCGATGAAGGAAAAGGCAGCATCTAGGTATGGAAGGCCCTTCCAGTCTTGTCGGTCTATTGGGAAGAAAATTCTCCTGTTTAGACTAAGACAAAAGCTACTTCTCTCAAGTGTACCTGAATTCCTTTTTTCTCCTTAGTTAGGCAGGATTTGAAGAAAGAAAAAGATGCAAGTCAGGCCTGTGGGTGATAGTTAAAGGCTTCTCAGCAGAACCCCTAATGTTCTCCCAGTCATCAGCTTTGTGTGCTCTGGCTATTTCTATCTCTCCCTCAATGTTTTCCTGGAGTAATTTATTACCTTCAGATGTTTTGGCTATTATCATCCGGTCTTGGAGGCCTGCCTCGGGAGAGGCAGATGGGGCTTGCCCACTGCAGTATTCCCTCACTTCATTTTCACAGGTAAATGGCAAGTGGCAAATGTACATTATCTGAGTGAACCATCATTAGCAACAAAAGATGTTCCTTCACGCACGCTGTTAAACTGCCCGTAGCGCAGAAAGCCAGTGACATCTGCAACGGGCACTTCCAAGTCTTGTTCACCAGCAACACAATTACCGTGAGGATCCCGACGGTTCAGAGTAAACTGTGTTGCAACTAACTGCTGCACCTCTCTTCCAAGGACATTGTGGTAGCTCTGCAAAGCCAACAGGCCTGCTGACCTCAGACAGCACCAGCTCTGAATCCTCTTCTCTAGGCGTGTTCTCTAGGGGTGTTTATAGCCAAGGGAAATGTCTGAACACTTGGCAGATAAAGACAGCCTCCCCACGGGCGACTCGAACATACTCCAAGGGTGGAAGTCACGTTAGCCAGTGAATCTTATCCCATGAAGGCAGGGATCGGCTCTGAATGCGAGAGCTGGTGAGCATTTCTAGCACAGGGCCAAGACTTACCATTGCATCAGCTATGTGCTTCAGCCTCCTCGCCTCTTCCATGTAGTATTCCACTGGATGCTGTCTGAATTGGGGACAGAGAGAGGAAAAACAGAGAAAAAGGGTAGGAGAAGGATCAGTTTTACCTTCCTATCTAGAGGATGCCAGGAGTCCAAACATCCTGTTTTGGTAAGCCCGTTACAGCCTTATCAAGCACACCTTACAGTTATGATAGTCACTGAATGAGCGTTGTCTGCATGTTCAGAAATGCACAACAGCTGAATGCGCAGATAAAATGAATTGTTTTCTTAAAAAATGCGTGTCAGAATAACATTTCAAAATAAAAAGCCACTGGAGGTTAGGCTACTGTGAGGCCAGGTTTACTTCTCTGGTCCCATGGAAAGATCGTAGTGATGTGATCTCCTATCTCTCCTCAAGTACGATCCCACAGACACATGTTGATTGACACATCCAGTAAACTTTGCAGTGCCAGACACTCATCTCGCACCAAAAGAGCCTGCATTCAAGTTATCTGCTTACAAGAGAGATGGTCGGTCACCAGGGCTCCTCCTGTTGAAGGGTCTGAATCAACACCTAGACCATGATAAAGTTCGACCACACACATTTCTGTGCGCTGGGATAATCTATTCACCGTGCAAACAGCACACAGCCGCCTGTGCACCAACAAAACGAGCAAGGAAAGAGTCACTCTCCCCGAAAAAGCCAGTTGCCTGCCCAGCACCTTGTGACAGAGGAGTTTGCCACTTGTCAAGCATCAGACAAATCAAAACCCATCACTTGCAGGCAGGCACCAGAGACACCTCCTCTCCGATTTAAAAAGGACCTCATTCCCAGAGTAGAGTCCCTCAAACCAAGAACTGCTGTCATGAGACCTTTGCTTTGTGGTGGTGTGGGGGGTATCGCAGACACGCCAAGGTAGTACAGGGCAGGTCAAAATGCAGGCAGCACACTGGTCTGCAGATGATGGGGTGTGTTTCAGCAGATCTACCGGAAGGACTGCAAATGCTAGGCTGGAATAAATGAGAAATTCCTGGCCATAAAGGCCACCTGAAATTCCAGACAGTCACAAATCAAAAGGCACGCTGGCTGTGTGTCCGTTGTGTCCGTCACACACAGAAGAGACAAAGACAACAAGATGATTTTAGTGGAGAAGGGAAATGCTCCCTACCCACCCATACACACGAATCTCTTTCCTGGACTGGCCTTTGCACCTTTCACCCCTCTACAAATCTGGGCCAGTCAGAGGGAAAAGCCTATTGGCCCTGAGGCATCTTGGCTTGGTTAGAGAAAGGGGGAGCTGCATAGCCACATGCTTCTGGAGCCCTCCAGTTCAGCAGTCTCGCACGGCAGCGAGGTGAGAAAATGGAGCTCTGCCATATCCATCACATCCCTCTCTGTGTTCTCAGCTGGCAGAAGATGGGTCCCACCCAGCGCCAACACCGTGGGCACCAGCAGCCAGACAGCAAGTGCTATTCAAAGCCCGTAACCAGTAACAGCAAAAGCAGCTGGGGGAGCAGAGACTTGTTGCTTTCATCACCACCTGTCCAACTAAGAAAACAGCAGTGGTCACCCAGTCAAAATTGATGGACATACAGCTACACTTAGGACAATGGCCTTTCCCAAGAGGCTGCCAGAACTCTCTCTGCTGTGGATGTGGTTGCTCAGTCACGGGAACAAGGGTCACGACTTCTGGGCCACACTTTCAGCTCTTTCACCTCTTTGCAGCGGGAGTCTGAGCAAGCAACTCAATTTGTCTGCAGTTTCTCCATGTGCAAAGTGCGTTCACATCATCTTCTCACTTTACAAAGACTAAGAGCTTTAAACGCATGTGAAGTGTCATGAACCGGATAAAGCCTTCTGCTGCTCCCCATGCAGAGAGAGGACAAACTTCCCCCAAATAAAGATGACAGCAGAACCCAGAAGGAGGAAGACATGGGCAAAGAACAAGATGTTTGTCGACTCCTAGAACGGCTTAGGTTGGAAGGGACCTTTAAAGATCACCTAGTCCAACTCCCTTTTTAAAAGCATTGCAAGGCTACTTCCATTTCTCATGAGAGCAGAAATATTTGATACTTGAACTCTCAAGTCTTACTCACTGAGCATCATAGAACAGTTGGGGTTGGAAGGGACCTTTAGAAGTCATCTAGTCCAACCCCCCCTGCAATGAGCAGGGACATCTTCAGCTAGAGGGCAATTTCTCTTGCCATCCCCTGACGCCCCTGAACTACCGTGCAGAACAAGTCCTTGCTACTCCCCACAGAGCCGCTGCTACCTCCCAGATCACTGCGGGCAACCATCTGCTGCCAGATCACCACCACTGCAGTCTGGAGAAGGGAAACGACTCCTGCATCCCTGCAGGCAGGCAGTCTACCACACTGTTTGCAACGCAAACAACAGATCACTGTTTTGCACAGATTTGTTCCCTGTACCCGGTCCGAAAGAGCAGTGCAAATCCCTGCCTACCGGCTTAGAAGGAAAAGCAGCATGGGCACAACTGGCAATTAAATTTCTTGCGGCATGAACACATCTTTTGAGCTACGTGTGATACACAGACCAGAGCATGCAGCAAGGTAAGCTGTAGGACGGACAAGTTGGGGTTTCAAATGGCAAAGTCTTCATCCCCATCTCAGCTGTTGGAAATCAGGACAAATGCCACAACATTCAAGGCTTTTGCAGCAGTGTAAACCAAGTGTGGGAGGATGACCAGCCACTGAAACATCAGCTTATGCTTCAATGATTAGAACCATAATCCTCAGCTGTAAGGACAGAGAGGAACATCTGCAACAAATACAAAGGCAAATCAATTACATTCCCACAGCCACGTGGTTGGTTCCAGGATGTAAAGACAAATCTGCAGCAGGTGAAGTTTCAGAAGGCACATTAGGTTAGAAGCAAACTCACGAGTATGAGGACCGGAGATACAGTTCTTTGCCTCAACCTCTTAAAGAAAGACTCAGCTTTATGCATCTTTCTGCCATCCCACCAGCGTATACTCACTTCAAGTTACTGGAGTCCTCCTTAGCTGAAGACTGCAATGACTTTGTTTCTTTTTCTGATTTCCTTCTCTTCTGATCAATCTCCTTCTCCACTGCCCTCTAACAAGAAGGAAAAACAAAAGAAAAAAAATCACTCAGGTTTTCAAAGTGCATGTAAAGTACAGACCAACTAAGCTTGATCGATTCTGGTTAAAGAAAGAAAAGACATGATATTGGAATCAACAAAGGGGGAACCCAGAGCACAGCGGATCTAGATTTCAGGCTCACTGCCAAGTATCCTCAAATGACATTTTATCTACTTTTGCTTAGATAGATTAATTATTTTGTAGTGAAGGGGATGCAACTGCCAAACCTCTTGTTGCTCATGGTAATCAAAATTAAGGCACTTCCATTGCTGAAAATAAGCATTTCATCAGTTCGGGATGAACTTTTTTCTCCTCCCTCAGTCTGAATCGTACAGACAGGTATTCAGATTCCTCCTGGGAAAGTCATCAACTGCAAGCAATTGTGTTTTGTGACACACCTTATCAAAGGGAAGGAAAAAACTGCCTTCCCAGGGCAGTTAGATCACTCACATTGCCCCAGATGTGCAGGGCTTTTTGGTTTTATTAACAGGAACCCGGTACAGGTTCAGGCAGCAGAAGGTGCACACGTGGACAAAACGGAAAAGCACAGGTGGGGGTGGCTTCTCCCTCTGGACACCCCCACAAACTGCAGGCAAGGTGCTCTCCCACAGCAGACATTAAATAGGTAGCGCAGATGGCTGCAGAGTCTGGGAGGCGCTGCAGATACCGTGCGGCTTTGAAAGGGGGTGCAGGGGGAAGGGGCACTGCAGCCCTCCAAAGCTCTGCTTGGGTTGAAAGGCAGAGAAACCCACAGATGCTACCAGGGGGCTGGTCAGCCACATGCTGACACAGCCTGCTGCCAGAAGCTCCTCCAGCATAGGAGGGCTGGGGTTTTGTCGTCTGAGAAAACTAGTATTCCAACAAAAAACATCCAAAAAGGTGTTAAAACACCAAAGCATTTGTTAGCTTACAGGGCTTTTCACTTGCTCAGCAGGGCATTTGTGACCAACAGGAGACACCTGTGGACAGTTTTGATGCACATTCCCTTTAGAAGTTGGGTAACACCTTGAGAGAAGGAGCGTAATGGATCCACTCCCAAGCTATGAACTGGAAACGAACTCTACACGAGTGTTTTTCAACCACCACCTTGGTCCTTGTACAAACCCACCTCCACCTCTCACCTTCCTCTTTTGATGGGACTTGTCACCAGTGCCCATGATTCTCCTTCCCAGGTCCCGCTTCCTCTCACCAGGGATTCCTTGGCCTCTGCTCTCTTCTGGTGACTGCCGGGAGAGTCTGGCGACTTCTGGTGACTGGCGGGGCAGTCCCTCACCAGCAAGAGCAACTGCTTCTCCCTGACAGACAAGGGAAGTTTGTCCTGGTGGAAATCCTCTCTGGCCACCACGGCAGGCCTGTGGCCACTGGTCCTGCTTGGGGGTTGTTGTGCCCTGGCCTTGAGGAAGGGGACTGAGAGCAAGATACTCCTGGGCACTGACAAGCAAAAAACCTCTCACGAGCTTGGGGTCCAAGCAGGGTTTGGCATTGGCCTGGTGGGAGCTCTTGTGCTTTCTGCTCTCAGCAGGCACTTGCTGTGCCAGCTTTGGGTCTCACACTCACCCATCAGTACAACAACTGAAAATCCCATCAGCTCCAGTGTGATCTACACATACACTCGTGGAGGGGAAGAGCAGAAAAGAAGGGAACGGTTGGGGAAATACCATTCTGGTTCCTAGGCCAAACCCAGCATGCCTGGATTATTCATTTCTAACTGGAGCTTTCGGTAAAACCCCACACAACCACAGCCACTTTTCAACAGCAGCTTCAGGCAGTTAGAAACCAAAGCCTGTATCTATCAAGAGAAACCAGGAGCCCTTACCCATCTACCCCCTCTATAAAAAGTAGTTTTGGTTTTCCTCCTTATTTGGTCTACCTAGTAGTTTGGGAACAAACCTGTACCTTGCAGGAGCAAGTGAAGAAGGTGGCTTTTCAGCAACCTGTTTTGTTCACAAAAACAAAGAGGAGAGGGGGAGGAAAGGTGATCTTAAGGAAGTCGGAACAACGCCACAAGTCGTGATGATTTAAAGGGATGTCTGTGTGCCTAGTGTATAGAACATCTCAAACTGACTTGGTCATCACCACTCTCTTCGCTGTCACTGAGCTGCAGGTCATCCTGGAGCATTCTGAAAGACAACCAGAAGAGAAAGATCAGCCAAGGCAGACACAGTTTCAAGCAGCAGACACTGAAAAAGACTTGGTTTGCGCCTGCCAAAACAAACCAGCCTCCCACATCCTTTTTGAACATTCGGCATGCTCCGTCTCCTCAACCCTGCCGTTACCTAAATGAGGGATAAAATGAGAACACCCAACCTGGACATTTCACTGGCTTTTCCAACTGATCTCAGGACGGTTTGCAATGGAGGTCAGTGTCGCTGGCTGCCAGCTACAGTCCTGTGAGGGGACTGCTCCTCAGCGCCGGTTACCTAGCGCACTCACAACACAGCCAGCAAAGGTTACCTAGCACACTAACACAGCAGGGCGGGCTGGAAGAAGTCTGACCCTTGCAGAGCAAGAGGCCAGCACGCTGTTTGCCCCCACGGGCTCCCCAAGGGGCAGAAAGCATCGTCTCCGCACCAGAAGCTGGGCATGCTCATGCTCTCTGCTCTCAGGGGTGGCGGATATTTCTTTTGGCACAGGGGCTCTCTTTTTGCTGCTCAAGTCTCCTGTCACACATACATAAGTAAATGCCAAGGTCAAGCCTGTCTCCTATCTCTTCTCTACACAGTGAACATCATGCTCCTGCACATCTCAGCGGTAACCATAACACTGAGCAGCTCTCAAAGCAGTTTATAAGCGGGGAGGCACGAACCCTCTTTTACTATTGCTAGAGAAGAGAGCAGGCTGCCTGCAAATGTTTCCCAAAGCATAATTTACTCCTCTGCCTGCAAGTGGTAACTACTGCTTGCAATTTCAATGCATTACCCAGGCAATACCGAGCTGCCAAACTCTTCTGTTTATCACATCAAATATTTCTGTTGACAATAAAGATAAAATGCTGTTTGTGCTGCAAGAGGTGCGATGCTTAAGATGTTTCTGAAAAGCAGCCACATTTGAAGCCCACGATTATAACAAAGGTGTAAGTCACTGAAACATTACACACACACACCCCCTCGGCTCAGACATCTTACAACTCTAAAAACACAAAGCTTGCTTAAAAAATGAGGAAAGAGGAAAGATAATTAGGCTACCAGATAACCCAAACATTCTATGATTCTATGCTCTTCATCCAGCACTTTCTTCTGTAAATAGAATTTAGGAAACTCCTAATCCACATTTGTATGATACAGCCTTTATCACGGGATTTTGTGGCTGTGACTCTCTTCTGGCTGAAATGAGCAGCAGGTTTCCTGTTCACATAAAGTGAAGCAAATCACAGAGGGAGTTTTTCCAGTGGGGTTTACTTGCCTTACTCCTTATGGCTGAGATAGCACACAGCATTTCCCCAGACACTGGAAACATCTTCTTTTGAATAATAAAAAATAAGAAAATGGTGTCAGTTAGGACTGAGCACTGAAGAAGGGTATCATGCAGTTTCTCATAGTGCAAAGCTCTTCCTATTAACAGGAATGATATTTCTGCCTTGCTCAGTCATGGGGTTTGTGATCACAGTTTCCATGAAAGGGCCACCTTAGAAAAGCAGTGCCTGTGATTTTGAAGTAATTCTAACGTACTCCAGCAGCTGGAGAGGAGAAGAGCACTGTGTGACCAGGTAGCTCCGTGCAGACTGTGGCATGAGTGCCATTGCCTTACAGCGCCCATTGCAGTTTAGAGATCAGGGGATGGATACTGCGCTCCTGGAAAAAGTGAGTTCAGCTCACAACTGCTTGCCCATGAAAACAGAAGGTGTCATGTAAAGGACAGAGACGGGTGGAACAGCCCTAGTGCCTGGTACCTCGCTGTTCCCTCTGCTTACTGCAGGGGGTGAAGCTGTGCGAAATGCAGAGCAGGGAAGCACACAGGGGCTAAGGGTGCAGCAGAGGTTCTCTGTAAAGCCAATTGGAGAAGAATTTTAAATACAACCTCTGGTATGTTTGAAAAAGATTTTAAGGCCTAGTGAAAGGTGTTCAGGACGGAGCTATCTCGTAATATTACCAAAGCAACCGGGGTGCTGCTCCACAGGCCTGAAAAGTGTCCTTAGCCCGCTTCTTGTATAGTCCCAACCCAAGGCTGGCTTAAAACCCAGTCAAGCTAATCCTAGAGAGACAGTTTTAACACAGGATGCTTAATTGTTTTGCTAGATTAAGAGAATTTAGTATACAGGATCTGCTTGCTCTACCTAAGCTTTGAATAGAACATCTTGAAGTCTTAGAATTGTGCAAGATGAAAATTAGTGGAAGAAAAATGAAGATGATGATGAACTGAAAGATGACCCTGAAACTGAAACAAGGATTGGAACCAGAAGAGAAGAATTCGGCTGAGACAGGGGATTGTAGTGTACTTTCAGCATGCATGTGAGGTGGAGTGATCCCCCGTGTGTCCACTGTTGCAATACAGAACGCCGGCCTTCCAAAACTTCATACTAAGTCTTAGGGGGTTCTTTTGAGACCGAATTTATGGTAACAGCCTCTTCTTACTCACTACCCCTTTCTTATGCAACCACTTATCAACTGAAGGCTATGAGCTTTATTTTATTTTTACATTTGAGACTCAATGCTGGAGGATCCCAGAGGCGTGATGACAGGAAGGGACCCCTGTGGTTTTTTCTTGGTGTACCTGGACTCACAGAGCAGTAAAGGCTGATAGATCATACTTACAGGCTGTATTCAGCGAGCCCACTAAGAAAATGGGGATCACACTGGCCTGTTGAATCCGGTCAACAGGTACAAACGGCCTCACCATGACTGAGCACAAAGCTCGGAAGAGTATTTTAGGTACAGGATTGGGCTTTTGGTTGTTACGCTGGTTTTGTGTTTGTATGGGAACGTGTGTGTGTGCGGCTACAGATGCACGTAGTATAAAAGGAACAAGCTTTAGAAAACTCTCTTCTCGTCGGCTATTATTAATAGCAGAAATAATTAATAAGTAGATATTGGTTTATACAGCACAGGTGCTCTAGGAACAATACTGAAGATAAGTAACCATGACGACCGAAGACTGCAGCAGTGAGCAGTGGTGTCCGAAGAGCAATTAGAACGGAACGGTAAGAACCAGTCGAAACTGTGGAATACAATGGACTTTTGAAATGGATGATGAATTAAGAACTGAAACTTCCTGGAAAATCACCAAAGACTCCTTGTATTGTAAAGGGTGCATAGATATGAGATCATTCTATTATTGGCTAATGATTTGAAATTGGAAAGGTGCAATACATTGAATCCTGCCACCCTAATGCCTTTACCCTCCGATGGAGAAAAAGATAATCATAACTGTGTTCAATTATTAAGTGAAACCAGCAAACCGCGAGATGATTTGAAGGATCAACCTTTGGATAACCCTGATCTGAACCTCTTCACAGACAGCTCCTCCTGTTATGAAGAAAGTCAAAGATGTACTGGTTTTGCAGTGACCACGGAAATGCAGGTACTATTGGTGGGACCTTTTCCCGGCACCTTTAGGTGCACAGGGAGCAGAAGTAATTGCTCTTACAGAAGTTGCAAAATATGGACTTAAATATGCTTTTGGTACCTGCCATGCAACTGGGACTTTATGGAAAGAACGGGGTTTCTTAACATCAGCAGGGAAGTCTATGCCTCATAGAAAGCAGATCAAGGAATTATTAGAGGCAATACAATTACCCTCTGAGATTTCTGTCATCTATATAAAAGCACATACTCAGAGGCAAGATATGATTTCTAAAGGAAATTCTTTAGCTGACCAAGCAGCTAGAGCCACAGCACAACAGGTTGTGTCTATCATGTCATTATCACAACATGAGGCGATATCCAAACTTCTGGATATAAATAAGTTCTATGAAGACCTCCCTGATGAAGAAAAGGAGCAGTGGATCCGGCTTGGAGCCCAGCCACAAGGAGAACAATGGATGCTTAATAACAAGCCTCTTCTTCCAAAAAGGTATTTATTACCGATTACGCGATGGCATCACAAAAAAACTCATGGGGGGCCAGATTGCTTAGCGCTCCGGATTCAAAGACTTTGGGCTGCCCTGGGAATTTATGCAGCAACCAAAAGAATCTGTGAAGGATGTAAACTTTGTAAACAATATCCTTCTGTACGAATTAAGGCACCCAGTGGAAAAAGACCTCCAGCCACCATTCCTTTTTCAAAAGCTCCAAAGTGATTATACTGAAATGCCAAAAAAAATATGGGGTACTCTTACATGTTAGTGATAACTGATCAGCTAACAGGGTGGGTAAAAGCTTTTCTTACCAGGAAAAATGATTCAAAAGCAGTAGTAAAAATCTTACTGAAGGAAATAATTCCTAAATAGGGAGTTCCTGAAGTCATTGATCCTGATCATGGGGGTCATTTTACATCAGCAGATATTTTAATTCCAATTTATAATTCCTTAGGAATTGTTAGTCACTTTCACACTCCCCATCACCCCAAATCATCCGGCCAAACAGAACGAACGAACAGAACCTTAAAAGAAAAATTACTTAAGGTTTGTAAACAGCCTGGCCTGAAGTGGCCCGATGCTTTAAATTTAGTGTTATGGGATATAAGGAATACCCCAAGACAGCCAACTGATATTTCCCCAGCTAAAATTTTATTTAAATTAATTGTTATTATTTTTAACGATTATAGTCATAATAGTCTGTGTGATTGTTTTGTTTCGATATTACATTGGTTGTTGTTCTTTTATAATACAGAAGATACAGAGAGAGATGTGGAATTATAAATAAGAAGGATCGCAGGAGTGCGATGGGAAAAACAAAAGGAGGGAATTTGTAAAAGGAACAAACTTTAGAAAACTGTTTTCTCTTAGGGTATTGTTAATAGCAGGAATAATTCATAAATAGATATTATTTGCAATAGAGCACAGGTGCTCTAGGAACAATACTGACAGTTTAAGCAACTTAGAACAGCCAAGTAATGAAAAGCTAGACATAGATTAAGTATATGTTAAATAGAACATTTTGAGTCTTTTCTCAGAGGTCTAGAAGTGAATTATGATGAAGATTGTTCAGAAGATCAGTAACCACGATGACCGAAGACTGCAGCAGTGAGCAGTGGTGTCCGAAGAGCAATTAGAATGGAACGACAAGAACTAGTCAAAACTGTGGAATACAACGGACTTTTGAAATGGATGATGAATTAAGAGTTGAAAGTTCCTGGAAAATCACCAAAGACACTTTGTATTGTATGTTATATCGTATATATCGAGGGCGCTTTTTGTTAGCTATTGCCACTCACTGAGGTGATGGCCCAACTCTGAGTTGTTAATAAAGCCAGCCTAGAGAAACCCACAGTCTGGTAAAATCCTTTAACAGAGGAACTCTGGGCAGAGGTTTTGTGACAACCACTCCCTGGTGACATGCTTCATCTGAAGATTTCAGTTTGGGGGTAAAAGAAGGATCATGAGTACTGAAGATGGTTTTGAATCAGTTTAGATCAACAAACATTTGCTTCTTAATACGTGTCGGAACTGCAAGTCCACTGTGCTTGGAAATACCTAATAGCAAGGAATCAATTGTCTGGCCAGAAGCAGAGCTTGCAGTCAGAAAAAAAGAAGGGCTGTGACCAAAGTGAAATTCCTTATGGTGGTTGGTTATTAAGAATTGCTGAAGGTCTTTGTATAGCTGTTTAGTCATACTTGAAAAATATTTCCTACAGATGTTCCTAACTGGGTGCTGAAGACTGCTGCGGATATAGAAGAGGAAAGAGCAATAAAGGAAATATGCTATAAATCTGGTAAATACACACTTAGTCACTCTTTCCTAAACAGCAGTGCTGCCCATATAGTAAACTTAGCTGTTTGTTTTGGTTTTTTTTTTTTCCCCTCTCGGGGTGTGTTTAGGAGAGTATTACAGGATTCAGCCCTCTCACAAACACCAATCAACAAAAACTGTGTCTTCACTCCAGGAAAAGGAGCTGTTACCCCTGGAAGCTACTGACCGAGACTTGCAGAAGGCAAGCACTTTTCATCTTCTTGGACAATGGTTACCACTTTTAAAATTACTGTTACAGGGAGAAACTATCACAGAGTTTGCCCCTCCTCCCCACTTTTGAAATTTAGTGTTGATAAAAGACAGCATGTTACGAAGAGCATAAAAACACTTCAGTAATTTCCCCCCATCTCTCTCTCTCTCTCTCTAGTGTCACACACGTGGTGACTACCTGTATCGATTGTAGATGGAAAAGGTAGAAATGGGCTATTAACCCTATGTGTACTTTCCTGAGATACACAACGTAGGTCTTGCATCTAGTTTTTCGTCAGGATCAAGATTTGTGTAGCCTAGTTTTAACCGTCCTAAGGTAGCACTGGAGTTTCCATTCCCCACCAGGCCGTGCAGGCACTCTTACGGGGCTATTTATTGCATCCTAAGACAGTGCCAAAGAGAGGTGAGACCAGTCCCTTTCCCAGAGCTGCTCTGTGCTCTCTGCCGGCTGTCTTGGGTGTCTAGAACATGAAACACAGCCACACATCAAACTTTTCTATAACTAAATTGAGATTAAATAAATACCCCCTTCAAGTGCCTTCTAAGAGACAGTAACAAAAGAGTTCCCTTCTTGTTTTGAATGCTAGGCTTTATCCAACATAATGTAGGACAAAGAAATACAAATTATAATATATACAACATATACAAATTAAGAAATATTTACCTCCTGTATTTTGTTTCTCCTTTCTTGAGCAAGTGGCATGACTGAAAAAAAAAAATCTGTATTAGTTCTTTTACTGAATCAGCAATAGTATAATTCCATTTGAGGAGAGAGCGTTATGTTCTGACTACAAAAACACACCAGACTCACCTGTAGATCAGTCATCAGAAATTGCTGGACAGAAATATGACCTACTACTTTCAATTAAAAAAAAAAAAACATTTTCACATTAGTGTCAATTTCAGAGATAAATTCTTGATAATACTGTTATGTAATGCAGATTTGAGTAGGATGATGTGCGAATAAAAAATGGAATGGAAAAACTGTCTCAATTTTGAACCATACAGACATACAAAGCCTAAGTTGTTCAACAGAACTGGGCAAAAATATTTTCTTCTTCTTTCTGCTTTTAACATGTTTGTTATTGAAATAGTTTTGACAAGCTATTTCTGTTGAATATTTATATATGTTTAGACTATAGACAGGAAAATCCGTAAGAAATATATGGATATAGCTTGTCATATTTATCTGTATTTCTAATTAGATACATTCAGAGAAAAGCATAGAGGTGTTTCCCCAGAGCATTTCTTCAAGTGAGTTCTCTTGAGGTTTTAGGTACAACGATGACACGCACCTTGAATATGCCACATGTTCAATCGGGTAGGATCCATAAATATCATTCACGAAAAGTGAGAAGCTAAAGAACAAGCAGGTGGCTGTAGCTGGTGCCTTACTTTGGAGCCGGGGTCTCCTTTAACCTGTGCATTATGGCATTTCCTTAGAGAGCACGGCAGGTTACACACCAGGTGCTCGAGTTACACTCGGCAGGATCCTAAGAACTAACCACAGAGAAAGAAGCACAGAAAATGAGAGCTTAAAGGCCATTGCACTAAACTAACCACGAGCTCCCAGAGGTGGGAGGAAGAGAACGGCTGTGCCGTTCCCTGTGCTTACCCACAAGCAGCTAAACCGTTCTTTCTCCTGCCTTTCCAGGTGATGGCAACACAACTCCTACCACATTTAATAATGCAAAAAGAGAAGGAGAGCGTTCAGGAAGGAAAGTAGCAACTGAGAATATTCCCAGAACAGATCGCAGAGCCTTTGAAAATGCAGGTAATATACTTCAGCACTGGCTTCTCATTGCTGAGCATCGTGTGGTAAATAAAATAACTGAATGTATTTCGATTGGGCTACCCACAAAGAACAATTTTTTGATCTTGTTTCCCAGCCAGTATGTCAATTTTTGAAGAACAGCACAACAGTTTTGTTTCTTTTTCACTTTTAGAAATTCACACTTCAAACCCCACAGTAAAACCAAGTTACCAACAAAGGGGTCAAAGGAAGGGGGATGAAACTGATTCTTCTCGTCTTTGTGTCACACAAACTGGAATAAAGTCTTCTTTCAGCTCTCCAGAACCTCGAAGAAAGGCGTATGTCGTCTACCGCAGCGTCACTGCCAATCAAGAACCAAAGGGCAGTGAAGCTACAGGTGGGCTCCTGCTTACACCGGATTCTTAAAACGCCCCAAATGTGCCTGTCTGTATGGTGCTGCTTTCGACTGGTCCCTGCAGGTGAAAATTCAGTTATTTATGCCTGAATACGGACAAGAGTAAATTTGAGCCAGCATCATTTCCACAAACAGATTGCCGCAGCATCCATAGACAGAAATGTGAAGCTTTATAAAGCTTTACAATTTGTCAGGCAGAATAGTCATGAACACTAACTTAGCACCTTCGTAGCAGAAAGCCAGTTCTCTGCCCCACAAGGAGGGATGAATGCAATGATGTGCCACGGTGCACAAATATCCTGATCCCCACTTTTCACAGCATCTTTTATGTCTTATTCAAACTTCGGCAATCAATTTAAATGTAGCATAAATTTTTGTGATTTATATTCGTTTTGTTCACATTATTTATGTTGGACAGAGGACTGAATTCACTCTTCCTGCCATTCATTCAGGATGATATTTTCCTTCATCTTTTTCCCATCTTTGAAATACTCTACTGTCCTCTTGATAGCACCTGCTATGTCATAAAGTTGACAAGAAGCCTACAGGTGGGATTCCCAGTCTTGTACCTTTCTTTCTGGCAATGTGTTCTGGATGTAACCACAATTGTACATCTTTTGCTTTACTGGTCAGCATTTTTGTCATAAAAGCAATCATTAGCATTTTTGCTACCTTTCTTTTTATCAGTACCCGAGCCACATGGTCAGAAATGCCCCAAGCAAACGAATCAGCTTGACACAAAGAGAAGACTTGGGACCCAAATGCGAAACTACGGTAACACTTACATGTAGTGTATAAAGTGAAAATTTTAGGATTATTGTGGAATTAATAATTTGAATTAATGGAATTAAGCTGGAATTAACAGAACACCAGAGTATTAATAACATTCATTTTTCAGCCCGTTTTACAGAAAATGGTTAGTCCTTAGGCAGCGTACTCTGATGCAAAATCAACTGCCCAGCACAAAAACACAATACTGCCTTGCACCTTGTAAGAGCTTTCTTCACAAGCAGGGATAAGACAGGAGATTGGCTTATGGACTCGTTCACTCTAAAAGCAATTGATGCCTTTGGGCAGATTTTAAACAGAGGAACATCCCCTTTGTTGGAGTCAAGGATGTCCATGGCAGGATCGCCTCATTGGGAAGGTCCTGTGAGCCCCCTGGGAACGCTGCGAGATTACCAATGAGCTTTAAACGACTAGAGAGGGAGTCTGTATTGAGTACTAGCTGGTATTCAGAGGGGATGTGTGATTCACCCGACGGTCCTTCAGCTAACATCATACCGAATTCTCCTATCAGGCTCAGAGAGTCTTTCCTGCCATTGCAGCTGTGATTAAGAAACAACGTCTATGTGTTTTCTACAGACAAATGTATGTCAGGATACTCTAATGCACCGACTTGGAGGAGAAGAAACCCACATGCAAAAACATTCTCTCAGTTTAAAACCACCAGTCAGGTAACTGTTTGATACAATTCCATCTTTTTAGTACCTCATCACTTTACAATAAATACATGGGCCAATGAGATATTAACAGTTCCCGTGAGGTGTGAACTACTCTTGACTGAAATCAGAGGAACAGACAGGGATCAGTGCTTTGTGTCATCAAATCCTTATTTAAGATTTCCTTTTCACAGCCTCAGCAGCATTAAGATCCACAAAAATATTAAAAATACATGCGTGTTTTCCAGATCACGGGTGCATTCCCTATTATATTTCTTAATCCTCTTCTGTCTGGTTGTCTCTGTCATTAGGGCCCCAAAGGGGAGTCAAAGAAAATTGAGGATATTCTACATTTCATGCAGCGGGGCCCTAAAGACTGTATTTCTGTGTTTTCACACACTCACTGCATGACAAATCCTCCACACTGGTTGAAACTAACACTACTTGAAAATAAGTCCTGAGATAACGAGCCAAAGATCCAAGGCGGAGGGCTACTGAAGGAGAGCTGAACTTGCCTTGGTATTACGTGTGCACGTACATCGTCTGCTGCTGAACTGAAAGGCCCAAGGGAAAGAAAGGATTTGTTGCTTTCACCTTACACCTGTTAAAACATACTAATGTTTTTCCAGATGGTACTTCTCAAAGGTCATCAGACATCTCCTGTAGGTGAGTCATATCAGATCGCAAACAGATTAACAGTGGTACCACCTGTACTTTATTAAAAGTTTGCAAAGCTTCCAGCCTGAGATCTGGCATTCCTGAACAAACTGATATGGCTAAATTTAAACCATCAACTCCCAGCGTCTTAGCAGCACTGATACTTTAATGAAGCTATTTATTAATTAAGGTAGCAAAATCCATCTCAAGTCAACACCCAAATGAGAAAAAAAATGGTTGGTGCAAAATAAAAACTGAGCAAAACTTCCCTGGGAATTGTAGAGATTGCTTAAAATAGAAGGGTTTTGACAATTTCCTCCTAATGAAGATACCTGCTGATAAAAGCTCCCTTGTAGAGCAAGACGTTATGGAAACATATATCTTTATTTTTGAAAAGAATTGAATCCGTAAGTTATTTAACTGTCTCTGCAGTCCCAGGAATGGGCTCGAACACCTCCCTGGAGCCACCCTTTGGTAGCGAGCGCTTTATTCCAGCTCTCCAGAGCCAAAGCCTCTCTGCAGTGCTCTGCAACGGCTTTAAATCAAGAGAAAAGGGTGCAGTAGGCTCATTATGCTTCCTCATGGCCAACTCAGGGGAGAGGAACAACCACTTATATTCAAAATCGCTAAAGAGCTATTTTTTGTCTCTTAGAACACAGTGATGACATCACCCTACTTCTCCCTCATCCTACATGTTCTCCAAAAGCATTTCTGTTCCCTCCTGAGCTGGAGAGCCCTCACCACAGCTTCTCCTCAGGGAAACAGTCTTTGAGAAGAGCTGTTCCCAGGCGGGGAGTCTCATCAGAGCTGCTCTAGAGAAAACCAATCTCTTAATTCCCATGTAAACTCCAGGCAAACAAGTAGCAAAGAGCTAATGTCCTGAAAAGAAGGGTTCCTGATTTTTTATATATGTTTTTTTAAATGTACACTATTTTACTCTTGCTAAAAGTAAATTTTCCATGTTACGTGGCTTGTTTCAGTGACCTCCTTGCACTGTAAATCCATAGCCTGTACCTCATTTTCTTAGAATCTACAAGTTGCAATGCCTGCAATTTGTGGTCCCTGCATGCATAGGATACGTGTGCTGACTGAAGCTCTACGGGACAATACACTATGATTTCTTCAAGCAGATTACCAGTCCAGACATCCCAATAACCCATTTCCAAGAGTGACCAGAAGAGTGTGCTTTGGGGAAACTGCAGGTGTTTCCAAAGCAGGGAAATAATGAGTAGTACATGCTCATGGAAAGTTTCTTTGTTTAATAGTGATCTTGTGGCTTGAAGTGAGTGATTTTTATTTTCTTTCCAAATATATTTTCCTCCTGCCTAATAGTATTGGAACAGTGAGCTCCACAGCTCTTTTTTTTTTTTTTTTTTTTGTGGTGTACTAAATGTATTTTTTTTAAATCAGGTTTCAACTTCTTGACTTTCCTTTAAATGATGTGCCCTTTTTCTATCAACAGGCAACTACACTGAAGAGAGACAAACGGTATTTTTATTCTGTTTAAAATTCTGACATTTCAAAAGGTTATAATTTAATATTTCATTTTGTACAGGTCATGTCATTCCATTCTGCCCCACCTGTCCCCTCGTCATTTTTGTGACATCAGAGCAGTGTGCTATCTCAGGAATTCTGAGGAATTTTATGATGCCACTACGCCTGTGTTCCCCTGAATCCCGTGAGGGCAACTTTCCACAGGCTGTTGTCAGAGAGCTGGGAAAATTCAAAAATTTCTGGGATTTAAGGATAAAGTAAGGAGTTCCCCAGATTAGGGGTAGAAAGTCATAATTGTGCGTATTAGAGTGCTCTGGGGAAAAGATGCATTCCCAAGCACTCCCAAGGGGAATTTTTTCCTACACACCTTTGCCATCAGGACAGTGGGCTTCATGAGGATACGCTGCTGTGTCCTTTCGCCTGCCCCACATAGATGATGGCTGCACATCTCTGTCCCTATGACCATCCCCCTCAATGAAGTGTGAATTCTGCTCCTGCTCATCCATTCCCAGCTCTCTTACAGATGCCATCGCAGTGCCTGCTGCCTGAATCACTGCTGACCACCGCAAAGGCCCAAGGAAGGGTGAGGGAATGACAGGCTTACTCCCCCAGCTGCAGCTTACCTCTGAGAGGACACCCTGATGGCCTGCTCCCAACCCACACACATCAGGAAGATGGGTTAATAATATCCTCACAGTCTCTGCAGTTGCTCTGCCCCTTGTTGATCAGAGATTGTGTCTAGAAGATGAAGGCAGCATCCATCTTATGGGGCAACATTGTCCTCAGGACAGGGGATGACCAGCAATGGATGCAGGAAGAGCTTTGTATTCGCGGGGATACGGTGGATGCCTTCTGCCAAGAACTAGCACCATGACTTTGTCATTGCTCAACAGCATTTCAGGAGCAACAGTTCAAGATGGTGGCTACCACCCTGCACAGCCTTATTACACCCAACCTGGCTGCTCAGCAACTGACCATTTTGGGTAGGGAAATGCAAATGAAGACAGCAAAAGCTACCATCAAAGTATCTGTAGCCACTCTCCAACCCTATTCTTATGGATAGTGTTAACAGGAAACATGAATGAGATCATCCAAGCTTTCTGTCACTGAATTATTTCTCACTGCCTGAATTATTTGGATTCTACTGATATCATGCACTCCCAGTCCAGCACCTAAGCCGCAGGAGCAGACCTAAACTGTGAGGTCTACCATTAAGTTGCTCTTTGGCCTTTGGAGGACTATTGGTGCAGATTCATGGTTGTCTTAGAAGGCTTCTTGGGAAAGACACAGTGCCTGCACCCTTTGGTTCACCTGGGATTCAGGTCTCTGTGTGCCTGCTCATTTCCTTTATGAAGAGGAGTATGTTAAATGAACAATGTGCTCAAGCCATATTCGTGAAATCCTGAGAGACTCAGCTTTGAGGGGATTTAAAATTTTCTGTCTTTCTACAAACACGGTGCTATTGGATCCAAAGCTCCCAGACCACTGGGAAGTTTGTTTCAAATTCCTGCTTGTCCCTAGAGTGGCTTTGCCCTGGAGTTTTGAACCTGAATAATCATTTGCCCTATGCCTGAGGAGCCCCATGACACAGATCTCCCACAGAAAGTGGGGATCCCAGAGAGCCTGCTTGGTGGAGATAAGGCATGTTTCTAATGGGAGGAAAGTCCCTGACAGGCAGAAACCTTGGCTGTGATTCCATTGAAATATTTTTTTTAAATGATATATTCCCACAAAATACTTCTGTTTTGACAAATTCACATTTTCTACTGGAACTAAGCAGTTAGAAAATTCCCAGCTCTCCCTAAATTCAATTTAGTGAATGTATTATCCATGGCACCCTAAACAGTACCTCTCAAAGCTGAACTGTCCCAGTCATTTCATTCTCCACATAATCGATGTTTTCCCAAGCCTCTCCTCATTTTTGCTGTCTGTAAACCCTCTGCCACTCCTTTTTTGATGAAGTGATCAGTGCACAACAGCGGTTCAGAGGAAGCTCTGTCATTGATTTATATCACCGCTCTGCTTGCATCCTAAATTCTGTTTGCTCTTTTGATCGATGCCGTGCATTGAGCAGAGACTGTTATTGAGTTGTTCAGAGAAGTTGTTCAAGCCCTTTTTTCCCCCTGTGGTGGCAGGTAATTTAGAGCCCTGTAAGGCGCATTAGTAGCTCAGATGATTATTCCCACTGTGTCTCATCTCTTCTTTCTGAGCCCTGCGAGGCAGGCAGGCAGTGGAACTGCATCAGGCTTCCCCTGCAGGAGCACAGCTTGAAATTTGGTCTGGGCCTAGGTAAGCACACTGCACCAGCAGCTCCGGGAGAGGCACGGACCTAACGGAGACCTGTCCTCCTGTCACAGCGTGACCCTGCCTTGCTCTCACGATTACACACTCCAGCTGCAGGTTAACAGAGGAGCAAATACAAAGGAGAAGGGACATGTCCTCAGTTTTCTCAAAGAATTGTGCCTCAGAAGCCTAGGTTTTACTGCAGACTGTATGACATACGAAGAAATTACTTCCTAGTATTACCCTAAAAATTATCTGATACATAATCAGTCAGCGCCATGGCTTGGGATGAGAACTGCCAAGACAACTTCCCTCATTTAAATTGCTAATCCCAGTCCTATAAAACTGCCTGTGGCCTTTGCTTAAATGTTCTCTTTATAAGGGACCTGAAGGCCTCCTGAAAAACTAACCCCTTGGCTGCTGTGGAAATCCTCAATGTCTTGGGCTTTTCTATTATTATGTTTGACCAGCTGTCTGCAAGCTCTGCTGTGAGTTGAGCACACCAACCAAACAACACAGGCTGTCTCCTACAGGCAAATACAAAGAGGGGAAAAGATGCAAAATATATTGTAACATGGAAAAATTCTTTTAGGTTTTTTGCCATTAAAAAAAGTTTAATATTAGAGTGGTCAGCCCAGAAAGACATTTAAATGGATAAATGATTTAGATTTCACGGATGATTTTCTACATCCACTAGGCAAGTGCTGAGACATCAGTTTAGCCTCTTGGGCTTTCGCAGCGTAAGTTTGCTGCTTGTAAAACAAATAACATGGATTAAACTAGATTCATTTTTTTGGCAGACGAAGCAGCTGTCTTCTGTCAGGTTCCCTGCTCAATCCTTCTTGACAGTGCTCACTCTTAAATTAGGAAATTTGTCAGCCACTACAACTACTATGACACTGAAGTAGGAATGATTCTTTGCATACATTAATAGCAACACAAGTTATATTTCCAATTCACCTTTCAATTACTTACTAGAGGAGTACTGTCCAGGAGAGAGCCTGCTCATCACAGCTTGCTCAGTCATGTCCCGGAAGGATGATTAAAAGCAAGTGTCAGAAGAAACTCTTCCTCCTAGAGGAGGGGCATTACACATCCTACCCTCTTGCAAAAGGATGTAAATACAGTAGAAGTCAATGTTACCTCTGAATAACTCCTAATATTAATGGTCAACCCACTAAAAAAACAAACAATCCCCCATAGTCTTATGAGAGCTACCAGCACTAAAAACTCAACGAGGCCTCCAGAAACATGCTTGGTTTTATTTTTCTTTCCCAAGGAAAGATCAATATTGAAAATGAGGAGGAGCCAAATTAGCTTCTCTATGACTCCTGTGCAAATGCCACTCTTCTGATTAATTTATTAACAGCACCTTGGCAAATGCAGGGCCTGCAGTCAGGATTGCTGAGGTGCAGCTCAGCAGAGTTTATCAGATAAGCTTCTTAATGAAGCACAAGAAATGGCAGTATCCTGCTCAGCCTCTCTGCTGTCCTGGGGGGAGTGCATAAGCATTGCTTATTTTGCACAAGTTTTTTGTAGCTGAATGAAATGTAACTGCAGAAGTGTGAGAGTGATTGGGTAAGTGGTGCCTTCCCCGTAAGGTGACACTTCTGTACCATTCAGGTGCTTTTCTGCTCTCTGATTTCTCCCTCTCACCTGCCCCCAGGATTTTCACTTACAAATGTAGAACAGCTACACTATCCAGAGGGGAGTTTTCTTTGCAGTGTGAGCTGTGAATTAGACAAAGAGAAAACTCCAGGTAACTGTAAAAGGCTGCAGCAGTTTACAGTCACTCCAAGGCACCATCTGGGGTCTGGGGTGTGGAGGTACCCTGCAGTATTGTTTGAGGTGAGGTCTCAGTCCGACCTTCCACAAACTGTGAGGAGTGAGAAGTAATGAAGATTTAGCCTCATTTCTGCAATAAAAAAGCAAGGTAGCCATGTTAATCAAAGTGTAGCCAAGATAACCAAAGTGCTTGGTGTGGGCCAGGTAGAGACAAAGCATGAATCACAGAAGTTACTTGGGAGATGTGGGAAGCAAAATAGTTGAGGAAGACTCATCCTGGGGGAAAAAATCCACTGGATAACTCCCATGATGTACTTACTACCTGACCCTTTGGCAACTTCTGCTTTATACAGTCCCCAAGCATGAATAGACACCTGGGCTGCCAGGCAGGGACAGTGAAAATGCATCAGGGGAAGTCCTCGGGAGCAGCTCGATGGGAAGCTGGCAGACGTGAAATGTGAGAAAAGCAGCAGAGCTTCTGTACCTATTACAGAAGCTGGAGGTGCATCCTCTTTCTTAGCACTGCGAATTGCCTTTTGCATTTAGCTTTCTGTCTGCAAAGAATGGGAGCATCCTTCCCTCTGCATCCTTATTGCACAGGACATCGCAGGTGCTCATTTGAATGGTGACCTCTGTGATTATCAACCCCAACCCACTCCTGTCTACCTGGTGTGTGTCACCTCTTTGCACCCAGGGGTTTATTAACCCGCTCAGGTTATGTTCCCACTACTCGTGTTAGAATAATATTTGAGACATGCTGTTCTAAAAGAGTTTATGAAACTAGAAGTGTTTGGTTAAATAGGGAGAAAAACACTGAAAATGGAAGGAGGAAAAAGTCTCAAGTAAGATCAAGTAACGAGTGAAAATATGTGCATGACTGAGATGTACAGGATGAGTACTAACAGGTGAAGGAGTTGTAGGAAAACTAGTCAAGGGGAGGAGGAAAAACAGTATTGTGAATTTGATGCAAAGAGGTGTTATTTTATGGCCACTGAGTTTGGACTAGATGTTTACAACTACAGCTTCTAGCCTACAAGGGGCTTTTCTGTGTTACAAAATCAAAAGTTAGCAAAAGAAAAGGATGAACAACTTGAGGTTTTTAAAAAAGAGTTTTTTCTGGAAATGCATCCTGAGACTGAGGACTTCTGTGGGTTCTTTGATACTTAACAACTGAGTACTTCATGTGACTTGGCAAGAGGGGCAGAATTAGGCAAAGGAGGTGGGGGTTTTGCTGTTTTCCCCTTGTAGTTGGCTGCCTACTTTTTCATAGCATTTATAGGAACTTTGCTCTATTCTTTAATGAAGGGTGATGGTGAATACCGAGTATTGTCAGTGAGGATGGATTCATTAGTGAATAAACTGTTAGTTTCTGGGGGAATAGCAGCTGTTAGAGATGAACGGAACAGATCCTTCCTTAAATAATTATAAGGCTGCTGAGAATGTTGCAGGATTTATGATGTTAGAGAGCATGGATACGGTGAAGTGGATAAGGTATTTATTCAGGAAGGCAAATGCACAACAGATTTGTTTCTCCCCCATATATTCTTCAGAACTCCCTCTTCGCTCTTCACCTTTTAAACAGTCCTAGCCTGCCAGCCTTACTAAAACACTTCTATTTTTAAAATTTTAGATTTAACAATATTAACCATTAAGATGTTAATAACATCTGTTGCCAAGAAACACTGCAAGTCTTTCAGTGGAGTCTGTTCTTTCATGTTAAGGTAGGAAGTCCCTGGTTTAGAAGGCCTTTAACTGATAACCACATAAATGGTGTCAAGGGCTTTTTCAGCTCAGCTCTGGTTTTAGCCTGGCCGACATTATGAACCTCTGTATTTGTTCTTGGGTTTAACTGGAATTAACTGTGTTCATGTTACTGAGAAACAATCACAGAATAGTAAATGGAAAGAGGAGGAAGTTTCAGATGCACCAGTTTAAGGTGACAGAAATACATGACTGCATGTTCAACTATGCTGACTTTTACTGTGGTTATTTTACTGACACTATTTTTGTAGAATGAAGTAGAGGGATGTTAGATTTGTCACTAGTCTCTTCAAGGAATCCTTCACTCTATCTCAGTTTTGCCTTAGTTCTTCAGCATCTGTTTGTCCTCTGGCTTTGGAGCAAATCAATGGATATTATAGATTCCTGCTCTTAAAGCTTCACAGGACTTTTTTTCATATCTACATTATACAAGAAATAACATACTTGACAATGAACTGCTGAGTTATTTGCAATTTGTTCTCTGTCTTCTACCAGTGGGAGAGTAAGGGGACTTACACGTGCTTATGTTTAGTAAAACCACTGAAGTTTGGACAAGAGTTTCTAATGTGTTTTTGTTGTGAAAGATTTTCCTCTCGTGTCCAACTGGAATGTCCCCAGGAGTAACTTGGACTCATTAGCCCTTGTCTTTCCAATGGGGCTCCTTCTAAAAAGGCAGTCTCCATCTTCTCTGCAGCCACCCTTTAAACCCTGGAAGCAGAGCAGCTGCACAGGCTGGCACCAGAGGATCTGTCTCTGCTGACCTCAGGGACTGCCTGAGTGACTGACAAACTGAGCGAGATCTGTGGGGCGAGTCACCTGCAGAGAGCAATGCCCGGCTCAATCTCTCACACTCAAATTGAGAATTAGCACTGGCTAAAGGATGCTGGGTTTTGAATCCTAGTCCACACGCCTGGATTCTGTTTCTCTAGTTCAACCAAGAGGCAAGTCCCTGCACCCGTGGGATCCTGGAAAATGGAGATGAGTATACTCTTCTTGATACTCATGAATAAATCGCCCTACATAATAACCAAGCAGAATCTGAAATTGTAGCCTTCTCCTCCAACAGGCAGAGGTGCTAACAGAATTTAATTGCACTGATATTTAATGAACATAAAGTAGTTTAATGACAATTAGAGTATCTTATTCAGCTGAAAAAGTACAAATGTTAAGCAAGCAGCATGGGATGATATCTGAAATTACAGCCCAGGGACAAATCTCAGGTCAAACCTAGGAGAATAGTTCTTACCTGACCAAATAAGGAAGTTTAAAAAAAAAAAAATTTGAAGCCACACACACACAAAGTTAACTTACAGCTTTCAAAGAACACCATAAAATCCTGCTGTATACTCCGGGGGGGGGGGGGGGGGGAAGTCGTGTCTCTCATGAAAGAAAGAGTACTGCATGAAAAAGTGAAAAATATTTGGGCTGATTTCAGGTTTCGGACCATCAGATAAGTTTCCTCTAACAGCACCGAGTTACTGGGTTTAAAGCACTTATGGCCACTCTGGCTTGTCGCAATCCAGCTACCATATTTTCAAAGAGCTGCATGGGTATTCAGCCACATACCTCCCATTAAAGCTAAATTCTCTGAAATAAAAGAGCCATTGTGTGTCTAACTACCCATGCAGCTCCTTGAGAAATTTCAGGAGACTGTATTCACCTCACATTCTCCCCTTTTCCATGAAGCAGAGAGGGAGGAATCACCCTTCTCGAGCAATACTGCTTGCAAACTAAGTTTTCATGCATTGCATTAGTGGCATTCCCTACTGGCAGACGCCTTGCTACTTAAAAAGTTGCAGTCTTCACAGCACTATAGAGGTACTTGAGGTGGCCACAATTAAACTGTGCAAGTTTGATTACATACGCAGGTTTTCACCAGCTGAGAATCTAGTTCATAGGTTTTCAGTGACAAGATCCATAAAGTTAGCAACAGGAAGAATGGGAAACTCTGTGTTTGTAAAGCACGACATTGAATAGGCTATTTGTGAGGTCACACTGAACACCTTGTGCTTTATCACTCATCATTTATTTTAGTGTGATGTGACTTAGCCCACATGGATATTGGTAAAATGTGTGTTACTCCCTAAATTCCTTCACAAACATTTGGAAGCACATTGCGTGTTACCCCTCCGTGGAGGGAGTGTTCCAAAATAAACAAAGATCCCCTCACATCAAAAACCAAAAGCACCTTCAAAGAAATCTTTCCTACTGCTCCATCTTAGCTGTTGTCAAATGGGAAGGAAAAGCAAAAAGAGCAGCAACAAGTTTTCTAGCAGAACTTGAAGAACTAGTTGAGGTTCAACGTGTACCACTTCAGTCTGAACTTGGCTCCGTATCAAATCCTGTTCACACTGAAGTAGCATGCTCACTCTCCTAGTGACTTTCACCCAACACTTATCTTTTACAGTAAAGCTCTAGTTCTAAAGTGGCCTTTCATCTGTGTTGTATTACGCACAGTTTTAGTTGCCTACATAACAGTTGGTCTGTATTGTTTCCACTCCTGTTCAGTATTACCAAAAGTTTTGTTTTCTTCTTTTGGCAGTGCAAAAGAAGTACACTTGATTCTGTTTACAATTTCCTAAGAGCGGGCTGTGATCAGAGACAATAATCACTTTACAAAAGATTCAGAAAATTAATTTACATTGTTTCAGCGTTTTTCGCCCACTCCAAGGACATTCACCGCCACACTCCTCTGACCACCGTTTTCATTATTAAGCAGCTCAGTGAGGATGTTACTCTGATTTAGAGAATGCTGCTTTACTGGAAGCAAGTTCCAAAGAGTCTCTTTCCTCCTGCATTTAATGTGTTAAGCATTCACTGGGATTTACCAAGAACTCAGAAAAATCTGTTCTCCCTTTCCATCAAAGATTAGAAAAGGTAGGAGTTTCCACAGTTACAGTGACCTGGGTGCAGGAAATCCCTTTACCAAGAATGAACTCTGCTTCACTGAAATTAGATTCTCCCTATGGCTATTTTAAAAGTTCTCACAATCGTCTAGCCAGCATTAAAGGGAGTCCACTTGTGACTGTGCAACCAGCATTTTCTGTGCTCTGTCCTCTCCCAGGAAACTGAAGGCTTTTATCTGTTCAGCCAAGAAATATCCACTAGACTGAAAGTTTACTGTATGCTTTTTGGAAAGCTGCACGGCTGGAGGTAAAGGCTGAACAGCGCTGAGATTTATTTTCTAACCTTTTTCAAGTTCTGCACTTCACACTGGGGGGCCCTCAAGGGCTGTTCACTACAGTACAGTATGAAACTAGCAATATGAAAACCTACTTATTCTCCATCTAAGTTGTTGAAGGCAATTAATACTTTTATCTTCCTATGTGCTTCATTGACAGGGTACATAAAAGGAGAAATGGAATGAATTCATATATAGCTTAAAAAAAAAAAAAAAATCCATCTATAAAGTTACTCCCAGAAAAGAGGTAAGGCAGCCTACACATTAGTCTCTTGCTTAGTGAGTAACACAGAAGACTTCTACATGAGTAAAAATAAACACCAGTTCACTGAGCTGCAGAGTAACAGTTCCAGATCTGTGTCTACGTTATCACTTTAGACCCAGCCTTTCTGAGGGACCTTCACTCAGCAGCGACATTCTACCTCAGACCATTACATGATAAGAAGATTTGCACAGCACAGTTAGGAACCAAGTATTTGGCCAGTAGGTTCTTCCTGCAGCCATGACTAACTAGGGCTGCAGATCACACACCACAGAAACATCTAAACGCCTAATCGCATTATTTACACCTCAGAAAATTAATTTTACTTCCTGTTTTTTGCCTCAAGAAATTGTGGGCATTGAAAGAAACCCTAAAGCAAAAGCTGACAATTCATAGATACTGCTGCACACATGTGGATGCCACATCGAGGACAATTCTCACAGCAGCAAGATCACTGTAGTTTTGCTGCTAGAAAATCGCAGCCCTGAGCTTCAGAGCTGAGCTCTTCTCTTACTGTGCTCCTCAGGCAGGTGACCTCGAAAGACATGGCATAGCCAGGAGGACACATGCAGCAGAAGTCAGGTTAGAGAAGGTAGTGTCACAGCAGAGCCCACTTGATACAGCATGGCACATGGAGAAAGATCTCACGCCCGCTAGAAAGCCTCTGGGGCCTAAAATTTATACTAGAATCTGCATCTCAGCAGCATCACACTGAAGTGACACAGATACAGTACACCAATCACCAAACCCTAACTCAACCGTTAAGAAGAGGATTCATGAACAAAAAGTTCTGCTTAACAGTACCCACTGCTTTCTAGGATCACTGCAACCAACTGTATTTCTCCAGACTGTAGAGCGTATTCAGTGTCACTATCCATGTACATTACACAACAGTCCCCAGAAACATTAAGAACCTGCTGGTCATTCCTCAAGGGAAGGAACCAGCAGTTTAACAAAAAGCATACTTGCACTTATGGGGACTACCTGGCAAATTTACAGGCACACGAAGACCACCATTCTGCCCGCCACTTCCCCCCAACGGTTGTAACTGAACATTTTTTTTTCCCCACCCAGTTTTCAGCTATCTTGAAATGCCACACTATTTTCATGGCCATATTGAAGTGACCAGAATTCTTTTATTTCTCAAGATGTGCATGGTTTTAGCTGTGTAACTCTTTCATCTCTTTAAGTGCTGGTCATTTGCTCAGGTGATACAGCAAATCATGTAACACTAAGCATTAAAGAATGACTTTTTGGGCTCACGCTTGTCCCTGGTTTCACACTAGGATTAAATATTCCTGAAGTTTGGCAGATGAGAGCATAATTAAAAGCAACCTTGCAGAAAGTAGTATTATTTCCTAAATATCTGAAATAATTAAATATTCCTGCACAAAATAGCAAAGAACACCGCCTAGAAACTTCTCTTTGAAGAGTGGACTGAGCCATCCCAGAAAGGGGTTACCATATCTAGTTATCATTGATTAAACAAGAGCTCCTCAGGGAGAAGAGTGTGCTTCAAAGATGGAAAACTTACCTGGCAACAAATTCCTACTGCATCAATTTTCAATCATCTCAGAAGACAGTAACACAGTACATGTCAAATCTTCACAGCCATCTTCCCTCTGAGCACCTCCCTTTCATTACATTGCTGCAGACAGCAAGCAAAAGAAAGATCTTTCAGACTAAAATGAAATTTATTAATAGAAAAAGACTAAATATACATTATCTAAGAAGAACCTGGTAGGTGAAAGTACAATAAAGACATAAATGTGACTGCTAGATATACAGTAAGAATTGTGAGCTCCCACAGACTGTGGGCTTATTTGCACAATTGCCATTTTCTTCTTTTCTCACAGCATAAAGAAAACATAAAGAAAAAAAAAAAGCGTAAATTACATTTATACCACCTGGAAACCGTTTGTATTTTAGTAGACGATGTACCTGAGAATAAACCCTGTATTCAGCCGCTCAAAACCTGTCAGTGTTTCCCCACACCCTGGAACACCCATCCCAGGCCATATATTCCTGCAGGCAGCCCCCGAACTGCCTTATTTACAAGCAGTTGCATGAACACCACGCTCATCTTTTCCACTGTTCATTTTTGTTCCTCTCTCGCTCTTGCTTTCTATTCTCTCACTCAAGTTTTACCTGTAGCTGAGAGAACACATCATAGATGCGTTAGAACATTTTTAACATCATTGGAAGCACTTTCATATTTGTATGGGATGTTGATTCTGTCCCATACATTTGTTTGCCAGCCATCAAGGCAAAAATGACTGACTATGCATAATCACATGTACAAACACCGATATGCGAGAAGTCCTAAAGGATACTCACATAAACTACAGAATTGTAATAACTTTGTTCTGTAACGCTCCTCATCTTTTCCAAACTTCTCAGCCCATTACTTGTCATTCTCCTATGCTTCATCTTCTCTTCTTTTTCAGTTAGGTTTTTTTGTTTTAAAAAGACTTGTTTATGATAAAGTCAGCATTACTTCCTTGCTTACCTTGCACATGCCAATTCCCTGACTGGGCAACCAATCAAACAGAAAAGAACAATTATTTATGGTTTACTTTATCAACTACAACAAAGAAGCCCCATGAACAATGCCCCAGGATGGGTACAGGTGCCAAAATCACAAAGCTCTCTAAAAGAAGATGAGATCTAGCTATGACTGTACTCTTCTTTTTCAGCTCCTCTCCAACTACTCTAAATTAGATTTTTGCTTCAGAAGAATATGGTGGTAGGCTTTAGTTAATTTTTAGTATTTTTTTCCTCTAAATTTGGAGGTATGAATACAGTGGAAAAGCCAAAACAGTGTTTATGTCACACTATGACTTTCAAAGCTCTCATCCCCTTCTCCATTCTGTAACAGAGTTCATGTATCCCCTGTGAGTTGCCCCTTCATAATTACCCAGGAAGAACAGCACAAACACACAAATATCAGAAGGGAGGCCCAGAATGGAAGCAAGCATACAGAGAACATCAGGAGAGTGTCTTTAGCTTTCAATTTCTCCCTCCCCATTTCAGTGTAAGGACTATGGGAACACACAGACTATGGGAAAATAGCGACTGTGAACAAACAGCAGCAGAACCAACAGCCTTGTCCTTGGTCAGCTCCAGGACCAGCGGGTCTCCACAAGAGCACAGCTCCACCCAGACAGCTGTTATCCATGTCTGGATGCACTGCCTAGCCATGCTGCCATCACAGGAGAAATTATTAAAAGGCTCAATATAATTTACTTGTGTTTTACGTTAGAGCAGAATTATTTATTATTTGTTTTATGTTATTTTTTGTTTCCCTCCAAACAATGGGCCCTATCAAGAACAGGTTAAAAACAAGCACACCTACACACCCTCCCTAGAGCCCTGCCAGCTAAAGGGGTGAGCCTCTGCCTCCTCAAGCACAGGAGACCAGCTAGATGAAGCTGCCCAGCTGAGGGTTCCCTGCCATGGGCTCAAGTTTACAATTCAAATTGACTATTTTCTGACGGATGTTAAGTTTCCGCATGAAGCTGAACATCATGCTATTGTGTAAAAAGGCGAGAAAAAACTTCAGCAAGGTCTTACTACAAAGCCAATGGATATGAACATTTCTCCCAGCTCTCACACAGAATTGAGGTGTTTCAGCAATTATCAGTATCCATTCCTCTCTTTCGAGTTTCCCTGCAAGCAATAGAACTAGATGCGATCTCTGCAAGAAATGAATGAATTAATGGCAAAGACTCCTCAGCATGATAAGAGATAGTGCATTGAGGGTATTAGGATCAGGCTTTAATGCCCAAAACCAGTCTCACAGCCATGTTCGAGCCATAATGGAACTAGAACAAATACCAGTGCTACACAACATCAACTGTCCAAGGAGTTGGGTCCCCACCCCCACCCAAAATAAAACTAAAGAACAATGCAAAGATTAAACAGGTTAATTCTCTTCCTCTATCAAGAGAAAAGTAAGTGTTTATGCTCTCTGTTTAAAGCTATTCATAACAAAGATACAACACATTCATCTGTAGAAGCTTCCATTCAGGTCAGAGAAAACCCTTTTTAAACATCAACAAGTTACACCTCTTCAGCACTTCCTATAAAATAAATATTACCTATAAAATGAAGGTAGTATTGTAAAGAAAAAAAAAACAAAAAAACAACAACAACAAAAAAAAAAAAACGAACTACAGGAGGCATATCCCACTGAATTTGGGTAATACCTTCCTGGCAACTATTTCTGACCCAAGAGACTTCTGAACCAACACCTACCACAAAAGGTTTTTTCCTTCTTCAGGTGTTAGCTAGCAGAGATCACTGTTCTTTTAATTTAAGATTGTTTCTCTAGAACAAGTGCACTTTCCACTCAACTTTCTTCCCCAAAAGGAAACACCTTAATGGTAAACTGCTGTGCAAAGAATTTTATGTGTAATACCTCTGGAGAGACCAAAGTTCAAATCAAATCTTTACAGAACCAAAATACTTAGGCTGTCTATAGGAGATGAACACTTCAGAGGGACACTCAAACTACCACCTTAGCTTTCCCCTTTGAGTGAAACCCCAAGAAATTGAAGAAACCTGCAATCCATACGCCAGCTGCTTATCCAAACACCAGCACACACAGACCTTGCTAAGCAGACCCTTTGCTTGTGCTTCGCTATCAAGCATCTAAGGTCCTGTCTGCACTTCCACATCAGTGACTATCCCCAACATACTGTCGCTGTGTCTGATGGCTGCTGGTGGAATCAAAGGAGGCTCCTCTTCTGAGGTCAGGGAAGATTGTGATGGGGGCAAAAATGAGTGAAGAGGAAAGGCCACTGGTGGATTTGGACATGGTTGCAACAAATACACAGCACAGTACTTACACAGTGGAAAAGCAAAAAAAGGCTTCAACACCCCCTGCTATCATCTCAATAGTTCCTAGATGTTGAAGGCTGCACCCCACTCCCACATGGCAGAATAGCAGAGTCCTTCAGCTGATGGGCTCAGGTAAGCCAAGCAGAGAACAGCTAGAAATAACACTGCCAAGTGATGAGGACTGGTTGTAAATTCAAACAGCATTTTGATTCATTAGTCTCCAACAGCTAAAGACAAACCTAAAGCAAAATCAACATGACTGTAGACTAAGCACTCGTACTCTGGGGCTATTTTTCAGCCTGCCGAGAGAGAATGAGCTGATCAGAGACACACTTCATTGAGAGCAGCCACATTAGTGCTGCTTCAGCAAGCCTGCAGTTAGTTCCCATTAACTGACCTCTTTTAGAAGCTGGTAATTATAATTATTATCGGTACATATAATTAGTATGGTATTATAAAGCCATAATTAACCTTAGCTTCAATTTGAAGTGAAACCTGTCCACCTCCTGAGGATACCGCACCTGCCCTACAAGCCAGTGCAAGTTTCTCTCTAGTCTTTTGGTGGCAGTGTCCTGGTGATGAGCTGTGACTGACTTTCCATTAAGGGGCACAAGCATTCCAGACTTCCCTGGGAAAGCAGCAGAGCAGAGGTACTGTTTTGCTGGCTCAGCATACAGTGGCCAGTTGAAATCCTACCAGGTGATTGCAGGGAAGCCAGGAGCCCACTACAACTGGCAGCACCAGGAGCTAAGAGCCATCAGCAGCGAGCCAGCCGAGAAAGACACAGAGCAACACCACAGTGCCAGAGTCATGCCCGCCAAGGCAAGCTTAGTGCTTCAGCAGCAACAGTCTGGACCAACTGAAAATATGAATGGTTTATGCATTCACATTTCAGAGTAGCTTGTTAGGGTACAAATACCAACATTCTATAGAATTATGTCCCTTAAGTAAATTGATGAGATTCAGAGATAAAGGAAAAACACAAAACCACAAACAACCAACTAAAAAACCCTTCAACCACTATTTGTTTAAATCCATCCATCTGAAATCTGTCTTCAGCAGCCCCACCTTCTACTGGTCACTGTTATCTCTTACCATATACCTGCCCACATAATGCGATGTATCAGTAAATCTTGAGAACATTTACTACAAAATGCAGCTTTCCAGTATTGAATTTCATGTTATTGTTAGCTGATATTCTTCAGGGCCTACATGCATATATACAACTTATTGCTGACAAAAATCTCTCTCTAGTGAAATAGTGTACATTACACAGATAAGATCCTCCACATTTGTAAGAAAAATCCAAAGTTTGATGAAAATAATTTTGATAAGTTTTTCTCTGTTCTGGGGATAATATTTGAGTATCACACCAATATTTTCTCTGTAGCAGTTTCACCTTTCAGTAGATTTTGTATGTTGATGCAGAAAGGTTCAGGTACAATAGCTGGTACATAACTTCTCATGCATATACAAAAAGTTCCTCAAAACTGCCTTCAAAAATCTGTTTAAAGTTTCACTCTCCTTTAATCATTACATTTTAATATTCTAACATTCTAACAAGAGTCATGAAGCACTTTGCCAAATAAAATACAATAAAAGTCCTTCTGGATGAAGTTTTTCTTTTTAATAGCTTGCAACACATAATTCATCTGAGAAAAAGCTACACGGTAAGAAAACGACAGACTAAGGTATCACACTTTCCACTCACACAGACACATTGCTTATTGTTGGCATTGTTGTATGACTCCAGCAACACACTTCCTCATAAATATCAGCCCCTCAGAGACACCCCACTTAGTAAAAGAACTATCTATAAACAAACACAGACAGACAACCAACAGTGCCAGAAGGTCAGCCGACAGATGGGACAGGTGTTAAAGCCCAGATCTGAACGTATAATCTTCCCCATACCCCTAAGATACAGAGTTCAGCCTGTGACACAGATCATGAAAATATTTAACTGGTAATATTAATGTGCATCCCTCTATGGATAAGAGCTGATCCTATAAAGCTGATAGTTGTATTCTCCCCATCAGAAAACCTCCAAGCTATCTCGCCAATATAGAGACTCTCAGGACTTCACTAGAATTCCCATTCAACTCTGCGGTTACGGGGCCTGTGTACAGACAGCTACGACAGGCAGACACGCACACCCAGCTGCACAGAATCGCAGAAGGAGAAGAAAAGCAGAGAAACTGTAGAGAGAGATTATAAAACTTTCTTAAACCAATATACTGGAAAAGGATGCAAGTTCTTGGGTACACTGTAAACCAGTCTAAATCCAGACTGCTGTCTGTCATCCCACCTCTCCCCTCCACAGCTGCGGCTCTGCTTCTCCCCTGCACCCCCAGCAGTGTTCAGGAGCCTGCACGTATTCCAACAGTCAGGAAACCCATCTAGCTCAACACCAAGTCAGCACAGACTCTGAGCGAAAGGAGAAAATCACCTCAGCCTGGGTTAGACCGGTTTAATTGCCACAGAACTACTCTATGAAAACACAGTTTAAGTAAGCGAGAAGGATCTGATCTGTATAAGGTTCAGGATTTACCTCGGGGATATTGAAAGAAACCATCTCATCCTCTTCTCTCCTCACAACATGTTCTTTCTTCTTCCCTTGGGTCAGTATTTCTGACCACAGCTACATGATCAGACACTTGAACTGACTTATCGAGCCAAAACTTGACACAGCAAAGACTTAAATGTAAAGGATTAGCCTAAACAACTTACAGGAATTGTGCACTGAGCAGAAAGCTCGTTAGCCCACTTTGAATAGACAAGAAGAGGTGCTAAGGGGTGAAAAATAGGACAAGATTGTCACCTTCTACTGAAAAGGGACAGGCATTTACAAGCAAATATCCCCTGTGGAATACAGGGGCAGCAGCTGAAAAGGGGTAAGAAACAAGGACAGCAAAAATCTATGGAAAGTACATAAACAACTTCTTTTAGCCAAGAATAAGCATTTAGACTGTTGAATTTTGTAAGTTTATCAAACACATGCTCTCCCAGAAGTGTTTTCTAAAACACATCACCCTACCATTAACTCTACAGACGAGATTAAAATACAAGATGCACAGACTATAACATAAGAAAACACACAGCCTATGTATTTATAAAGCCCATCTCCATAAAACCAGTGATACCCTCTAACAGACTAGAAGTACTCAGGTATCACCTCATTTATATTACAGAGAATATTTATTCCTTTAGACACACCAGCAATTTATAAAGCTAAGCAAACAAACCCAAAACACCCCCCCACCCTATATGACTCTAAGAACACAGATTTCACTTTTCAATCTGGATAACACATATGCACACCAAAAAAAAAGAGCCCCAACTAACAATATTTAATTGGTTATTGGGCATTTCTATAACCCAGGCACTACACAGAACTGTTTTAAAGTTAACAGAATACCCACAGCAGAGGAAAGCATTACCTTGAAACAAACTTCCCAAATTCTACACATTCTGAAACATAATAGGTTTTAATCACTGCTACACATAATACTGTGGAAACGATGTAGGTGGAATGCAACAGTCACATCTTAGAAAGAATTTTACGTAAATAGCTGGCAAAAACCAAAAGAACCTTGTTTTCTATGAAAATACATTACTCACAGAGTAGCCAACCCAATCTGTCTCCTCAGCTCTGTCCTTCCAGACACTCTCAAGGATCTTCAGAAAAATACCAGAAACTAGAATTCATGAACTCGAGCAAAAGAGCAGAAACACTATTGAACTATTGCTCTCATAGCACTTCAGAACTGTCCCTTCTCCAGAAATCTTTTTTTTTTTTTTTTTTTACCTGAACCTTTCTGCAGGCTGGGCTGTCAGCGGGGCACTGCCATCTGAACGCCGCGGTGCAGAGTAGCCTCAGGGAAGACTTTCGGTAGCTTTTGTGACGGACTCTGTGGCCCAAAATGCCAGATGGCAATAAGCTGTGGGGAGCTCAAACGTCCCCCGGCTGGAGCAGGGACAGGGCCGCTGGCGGGGCCACCTCTGGTGGGACACGCCGGCCCCCCCCCGGTGGGCCCCGCTGCAAGGGCTCCCTCAGCGCCGGGCTCCCCGCGCCGAGGCCCCGGCGGGGCAGCGGCCGCCCGAGGAGCGATTCCCGCAGCTGCCGAGCGGGACGGCGGGCGGCGGGAACGGCCGGGCGCATCTCGGCGAGGCGCTGAGGGTCGGACGAGCCCCCCCCGCGGCGTCCCCTTCTCACCTGCCCGCCCCCTCCCTCCGGCACCCTCCGGCTCGGGCCGCAGGAACACCCGCCCGGCACGGGCGCGCCTCAGCCCGTTCCGCGACCGGCCCCGGCCCCGGCCCCGGCCCTACCGGTCCGGCGAGCGCGGCCCGTCAGTCCCGCTGGGGGGGGGAATCATCATCATCATCATCATCCTCCTCCTCCTCCTCGTCCTCCTCCGCCGCCGCTGCCCCCGCCGCTGCCAACAGCCCCCGCCGCCAACAGCCCCCGCCGGCAGCTGCGGGTCCGCGCCCTGAAGGCGAGGGGCGGGGGGGGGCGGCAGCGCGTCTGCCCGAGGGGCTTTTCCCGCGCAGCCCCGTGAGGGGCCGGGCAGGGCCCTGGGGGGAACCTGCCCCCCGCCGGGGAAAGCTCCTCTCCAGAACTGCCCGGCCTCTGCCAGGGGCAGGCAGGGAGCGGGCGCGGCTGGAGGCTCTGGGGCTCAGCCCCGGGGGTCGCAGCCCCTGGTTTTGGGGCGGTTCTGGGGGCGGCTCTGTGCTGGGCTCCGCGCTGGGGTGTCCTGGCACCCTCCCAGCGGCCTGGCTGGCTGCGGGCTGCCGCCGGCTGAGGCTCTACGCTGGGATGAGGGTGGGTATCCAGCTTAAATGGGGGGGAGGGGGAAATGTGGCTTTCTCTGAATGTTCCTGATCAGGTTACTGTGCGAGGGATAATTTTGTAAGGTCTCTCTCAAAACCCCCAGTTTTTTTCCTGAGAAGTGAAGATTGGCAGTTGGAAATAGATGCTGAAAGACTTCTAAAAGTAGCTGAACTGCTGGGCCAGTTTTGCTGGGCTGTCTAAGCAAAGTGAAGTTCACGTCCTTTCCCCCTTTCAGCCGGTGTATCCTGACCCTGCGGCAGTAAATCGATGGGCAGTCACACAAATGTTCTTCCCCAGTACCTGCTCTGCCCGTGCGGTGACACCGATGGGCAATCTTTAGTTTGTAGGTCAGGCGGCATTTGATTCCGTGGGCTTGTTTATCACTGCCCTGGAGTCGTTCAGGGGAGAGCTGGTGACTGAGCGTGCAGTGCTGGTTCGTACTTATTGTGGACCTTGACCCTTGGGCTTCTGCACATTTTGTCTTGAATAATGTTTTTTCAGTAGCAGTCTAGCTGCCGTCTGGCAGTTCCTGTCTCCTTGGTGAATTCTGTTCCAGGTTCCTTGTTTTCATGATGCCTGGGGCAATCCCAGTGTTTCTGCTGCACTAATTTCTATAGTCACTTTCTTTGGGTGGAAGAGTCAGGACGGTTCCACTGTAAAAATGTGCAGATGGGGTCAGAGTTGGGCTTTGCTAAGGTTTGCACAGAAAATGGGTTGTATTGCTCTTCCTCTTAGTTCATTTGTATGGTTGAAGCATAATTCTTCATCGAAGCCGAAGCAGGAGATTGCTTTGAAATGTTTCTTATGCCAGCAGATCTTTGACCAACAAACCAAGAATCAACAGCTTGTATCGATATTAAAACCCTTCACAGCTGTATGGGGGGGGGGGGGGGGGTAGCAGGGGAGGGGCTCCTGTGAGTGACTCTTTATCAGGGAGTGTAGTGATAGGATGAGGGGTGAGAGTTTCAAACTGAAAGAGGGCAGATTTAGGTTAGATGTAAGAAAGAAATTCTTCCCTGTGAGGGTGGTGAGGCACTGGCACAGGTTGCCCAGAGAAGCTGTGGCTGCCCCCTCCCTGGAACGGTTCAAGGCCAGGTTGGACGGGGCTTTGGGCAACCTGGGCTGGTGCAAGGTGTCCATGCCCATGGCAGGGGGTTGGAACTAGATGATCTTTAAGGTGCATTCCAGCCCAAACCATTCTATGATTCTGTGACTAACCCATCTAATATTTGAGGCTGGCTGGCTGTGAAGTAGAAAAAGAGCCAGTTTGAATAATGGCATCATTAATCCCTTTAGCCTTAGGGTCTGACAAGCGTGATGAGTTGTACAGACCTTTTAATGCGTCTTCCCCCTTTTGCTACTGGTGTTTCTGTAGAGACCCTTGATCGTTAAGTACAGTGCTTCCCTCCTGTCCCACTCCTTTCTCTCTCCTGGTTTCAGCTGGTAATGCAAAGTAGGGTTTCTTCTCCATTTTTCCCTTTCTAAAGCAAGGGTTCTGTGGCGTAAAGAAAATGTGAATGCTGCCTTTAATTTAATGTTGTCCTGCCATGTCAGCCCTGTGCTGCTTCTGATTGCAAATAAGTCTAAACACGCAGGGCAAGCAGAGGGTTGCAGGCACAAATTATGCCTTGCTATAATTGGAGTTCCGGGGGCTCCAAACCCAGGTGCCTGGTGTCCTGCTCAGCCTAACTGGGCAGTGAGCTGGCTAAGCCAGGTTTGAGCACCCTCTGCATACGAAGCTTAACTTCTGCTGCTTTATATGCTGACGTACATCTCTTGGGTTTAGACCAAACAGATGTATGTACAGCTAAGCCTCTGAACTCTAAAAACTGAACACTGTGTTAAGTGCGTGAGGCTCTCCTAGCAAAATTAGGTGCAGATTGGTTGATATTTCCATTCATACTCTTCCATAAACAAAACCAAGGCAATGCTGAATTTACTGCATCAGCTCTTTAACAGATCACTTTGTTCTATGTCCTTCCTCTACAACCAACTGCAATGCCCTTCCAGAATCAGAAGCACAGCAAATACATTTAACTAAAAGAAGCCAGCGTTAAATGGTCTTATTTAATGTTAGCAGGAAGCTGATGGGAATATCCTTAAATCAAAACTGATACGAAACCGAAATGTGTCCAAAACTTCTGCTGTGTGTAGCGTCACCCTTAGTGGATTTCAAACCTTTTCATTTCCTGGTGATCGGTTCTAACTGTCTAGAGCAATGCAAGTAAGTTGGTAGCAACTTAGATCTTTTCTTACATCCACAGATATTTTTGAAAAAGTAGATGTGACTTCTAAGTTAGGTCAAGTTATCTAAAAATCATAAGCAGGACAATTTTTTTCTCATTTATATTAATGCTGGGTAAAAGAACAGACATTGACTTGGAAACCTGTAAACTGAAGGATGTTTTCCAGTAAGGTTGTTTTTTTTTTTTTCTTCTGTGAAGTCTTCAGTATTTTATTTTCTCCCACAGTAATTCTAAGCTGCAGAACCAGCCTCAAAGGCATTATGGAATTACTTCTCCGATTAGCTTGGCTCCTCCTAAGGCTATAGACTGCATCCATACTCAGAAGCTGGTTGAAGCGATGAAGCCATCTGGGGTATTGAAAGATGGGGAAGAACTGAATCACAGGTATAACAAGGCTGTCACATTTGTTAACCTCTTGGGGTTTTAGGGCAAGCTTAATATGAGTTTTCTTTACAGGCTGGTTGTTCTTGGTAAACTGAATAATTTAGTCAATGAATAGATTTCAGAACTTGGTGAGAGCAAGGTAAGGATTTTTTTATATGTTCTTATCAAAACAGCTGAAGCCTTTTTCTTTCTTTCAAAGGCCATACTACTAGGATTTATGTTGAAGTTCAACTTTTAACTTTTCTTCTTAAGTATTGAGTAGAGCTGTAGTAACTGCCATTGCAATAAGGTATAAAAGATACTTCTGTTCAAGATCTTGAAGTCTTTGGGGCACTGAATAGATGTGTGAAGTGGCTCTCTCAGTTGACTTGAAGCAGTTAACAAAGCTGAAACAACGTATTGTGGGGTGAGATAGATGGTCAGTGGCACTAATCTTGCCCCAAACAGCCTGCAGCCCCCAATCTAGTTAGAAATGATTACACTAGATTTGCCCTTTGTATAGCTCTTAGATTGTGTTAATTTATGTATGTCTGCTGTGGGGGAGACTAATAATGGTTCTTAATTTCTGTAAATTAATGAAAGGAGTGCTACATTACTCATCTCTTCTTTTTTTTTTTCTTTTTTTTTTTTTGAGTTGCAAGCACTCCAGAAAAACAGTAGCAGTCTATTAGACTAACAACTCAGTAGGGAGTGAGAAGACATTGTTTATGGAGGCTGTTGTAGTCTTTCTAAAAAACTCGTATGCTGCCTGAAGCTGCACATAGATCAACGTGTATTTTATATTCTAAAGTAAATTCTTTCTCTTCTACCCACAGAATCTGCCCCCTTCAGCAGTAACGAATGTTGGTGGCAAAATATTTACATTTGGATCTTACTGGCTTGGAGTACACACTAAAGGTGGAACTTTCATTGTCTGGTGATAGTTCTAATGTTTGAAAGTGACTTCCAGCAATAACAAGAAATGGAATCTCTTTGCAGGTGCTGACAGAGATGCTGTTTCTGTTGCTCCTAGGCATGTAGAAAGATCAGATTCTTTGAAAAACTAAAACATCAGGAGGAAATAAAGAATCTAAGAGCGACTGAGCTGTCTCATTGATAATTCTGCACTTCTACAAAAAGAATATTCATGTTAAAGACTCATATTGGTAGTGGATGTCTTACAAGCCAAAATTTAAGAAGGAATTGTTTCTGAGCACCTTCTAAAAAACTGTTTCCTGCAGCATGAGAAGTCAGGCTTTTGGTTCCTTTCCGCAGTGACTGTACATCACATAAGAATCTTTGTGGTACACTTCTCCCCTGCCCGTGGTTTGAGAATGAGTCAGCTGTATCAGAAAGCAAGGTTGTCCCTAGGAGCCTTGCCTTAATCTTAGGTCTGGTAAGGGGCAGGAAGAGGAAGGGGCAGCCTGAAAGCTAAGGCAGTTGAAGGGGATGTGGAAAGGCTTCTGTCAGCGCCTTTGCCGTGGTGTCCCTCTGGATGTGCTTTAGAACCTCTAGTTCATTCTGCCCTGGTCCTGTTCCTCTCTGGCCACTCAGCCCCAGACGTTGCGGAAGGGACGCACGCTGTCAGCTTGACATCAAGTGAGTAGGGGCTGCGCTGTGAACGTACAAAACTGCTTTGTAAAATCACCCTCAGGTGCATCTATTGTGCACCTCGTGTGTGAAACTAAGCTCCTGAGAAGTGTTCCTCTTAGCCTGGTCTTCCTCGTGCAGACATTTGGACAGACTTCACGTGCACAGCGAATGAGCCTTCGCTGGGATGACTGTCCCCTGAGACCAGACTCTCAGTGGGCTGCGGCACCGTTCTGACAAGGGGTCTGCAGCACTGAAAACTGTCCCATAAGGTATCTGACAGCCCCTCGGGCACGGTAGAAAATCAAAATAAGGAAGGGTAGTGCCCGCTGTCAGATGTGGACAGAACTTTTTCGATTTCTCTGGATGTTAACCAGTGGTAAGATAGCTACAGAAATCTCTTACTTTTCTTCCTCACGGCCAAGGGAAATGCCTTACCAGCACTGATGGCTCGTTGTGCACCGCTGGTTCATTACAGCACAGGATCAGCCTCTGAATCTCTTGGCTAAGGAACTCTTTAAAGCCAATATTAGACCGTACTAGTGCCATACTGCTTGTAACTTACTAACATTTTTTTTTGTTCAGAAGCAATTCAGTGTTTATACTAAGTAGTTTAGCAGTGTGAATTCTGTAGTTTATCACAGTTTAGGAAAAACACGAAAGTAGCAAAAAATATTTTCTTACGCAGTTATCTGTTCCTTTACAGCCAGTTGAAGATGCGTACGTACCAGTTGTCAAGTTTGATGGCGTTGAGGTAAGCGTTTTACATTTTTTCTTTTAAGTGAGAAATATTTTTTTCTTCCTTTGGAATAGGATAACTTCTCCAGGGACCTGTGACCATGCTATTTCACAAGGTTATTTGTACCTTATAGTGTATTTAGGAAGCTGTAATTAAATGGCCTGACCACAGCCTATCCCAGGAGAAGACGCTGCAGTAAAATGGGAGCTTACAGGAAAATAAGCCCCCAGGCAGCCTGGCAGGCATGGGAACGTCAGGGACACCCCTTTCTAAACCTGTGCTGTGGAGCAGGGTAGCCTGCTGGAACAGCACTTATCTCACAAGGACTGTGCAGAGGGGCAGTAAAGGCAGTGCCCTTGCTGACTCCTCCCAGCTCTGACCAGCTGGCTTTCTACAGAGGGATGGGTATGGGGTAGTTCACGGTGTGAATCATGTCAGCAGACTAAATGCCTTGTTGCAAACCAAAAAAGAAGTGGGCATGAGACAAGCAATCTGGAAAATGGCAAGTAAAAGTACTCATGTGAGTCCTGCCTGGGTTTGTCAGCTGCAGGAATCCTTGTATCTGAACACATCTTGTACAGTGACTGCAGACCTGCGTGCTGTAGTACCTAAGCAAGTCACTGCTTGGTACCACTCTCATGAAGTCACTTGTTCCGTTGTAATAAAACATATATGGTATTTGTTATTCAAATCTCAAGGGGAAAAAGAAGTTGGAGTCAGGATGTTGTGGCCGAACAGTTTTGTAATTCTCTTATGTAAATAAGAAATAAGATATATGTATATAGTTTCTATTGTTAAAATCAGTTGTTAGAAGGGAGCTAAAATGGCCCCCATCTTCAAGCCACTACAAAAACACTTGTGCTGAGTCATCCCCCCTTCTGTGACGGAAACCTGAGACAAGCCCGCGAAAACCTGAGAAAAGCCCGGGAAACCTTGTTTACACCTTTGCAGACCCCTCAGGGTACGCCCATCATGAATATGGATGAAGCCTACACTATAAAGGGACTCGGTTCTGCCGGGTCAGGTGTGTGTCCTGGTAGAGCAGAGACTCCCGGCACACCCAGCGCTGTTTTGCTCACTCGCCACTTGCTAATAAATTTATTATTGATCACTAAAAATTGAGAAGTGGTTATTTCCCGCTAAATTACTTTTAATCTATAACACCGTGACCTTCTTGTGGCCTTTGTCTGGTGCAGACATTCACAGAATAACTTTCTTGCCTCAGACTGTGCTATGAACCAGACACTTCAGGATCAAAAGGGCTTACTGCATAGAGAAAGTGCTCTCTCCTTTGCTGAAGTGTAGCTGAGGTGGCTGAACTTACGTCTTAATTTTATGATTAATTTTAAGCTCCCTTTTAATGGAAATTCTAAGTTTAAAGTACTCTTTTTCAACATAAAAAACCCTTCCTTTCCCTAGCTTAAAAAAAGGGGGGGGATACAATGAAGGGTTTTGTAAATAAAATATGGAACTTCTAGCAATTTTCTTGAGTTTTTTGGCAAATAAATCTCTTGGGACATGTATCTATAGTCACATAGTTCTAAATACAAATGTTAACCACTCTTTTTAGACTTGACTAATTGTCCCCCACTACTGTGCTGTTCACAAACAGTGCAGCATTCTAACTCACCATTGGCACTTTTTTTCCTCTTAAGATTGATCTGGTGTTTGCAAGACCATCAGTACAAACTGTTTCTGATTATCTTGATCTCAGAGATGACTGGCAGCTGAGAAGCCTGGATAGGAGATGTATACTGAGCTTAAATGTGTAATATTTACACATCTTTAAAAAGAAAGTGTTACTGAAGTTGGTCTAGAAAGCACATGACACAACTCCAGTTTCTGTACAAGGTGTATAAACTTATCTCCTGTGTACTTGAGATCTGAGGAGGTGGCGAGTGGGCTTAAATTTAGATGTTTCAAGGAGCTGTGTGTTTAGATAGACCTGTATTTCATGTTTCTTGGATCAGGGTGTGTGCATTGTTCCAGTTTGCCACAGAGACTGCTTCAGGTGAATAGGCAGAGCACTTGATAGGGAATACTGTGTGGTAGTTCATAAAAAAATAAAGATGTTTAAAATACCCAAAGCCTAAATTGCTCACTGTTTAACAGTGACTGGTTTAATTGTTCCTGGCTGTCAAAAGAAACCTGGCTGTCAGAATCCTCTAGAAAGGCCTTATTAAAAATGGTTGGCGGTAGTCTATAAACTGTGACAAAGCTGTTGAGGGCACCAGTTACCTGGAGGGATACGGAATGTTATGTGTAATCTGTAATTTTAACGTACTACAAAGCGAGTAATCCAAACTTGTTTTCATAGATTTGAACGATAAACTGTAAGCTATTGATCCAGCGTAGCATAAACCAGACCTGTACCTGTTACTAGGAACTTCTGTCCTTCAACTTTTTCCTTAGAGTTACCGATGAAATGCTACATCTAGTGCCAAGTGAGGAGAACTTCTGGCTCAGCTCCGTGTGTGGGCAAAACGTGAGTAAGGTGGTTGTTTGTAATCTTTAAGCTTTCCAGAGGCACCTCATGCTGAAAAGATAAGACCATTAGAAGTACTTCAGCCATGGATAGCCATTTCAATGACAGTTTTCAAACAAAACCTGTTTTTTAGTTTAGATTCAAGGTCTGTCCATGGGATTGAGTGGGTGTGTTTTTTAATGGGAGTAGAGTGAGGAGAGGAGGGGAGTGCCTGCAAGACAAGGTGCTTTACTGCTTATCAGGAACCTGACTACAGATGGTAAAAAAGCCAAGTCAAGTATAAAAGCTTGATCCATGAGGAAAGTATTGTTTGTGCATGTGGCTAGAGCAAGTGCTAGAAGAATGGCAGAATGTTTTTCTTAAGGGAAGTTGGAGTGAAGCAGTAGCTGTAGCAGTGCAGGCAAATTTCAGAGTAGTGGTATTTTGGGAAGTGGTGTGGTAATGATCCTTTTTCTCATCACTGTTAAGGACCAACAGTTTTGGCCTCATCGCACTGCAATAACAACTGACTTTGAGGCTGAAGTGTACTGAGTATTTTATAGATTGTGAAGTTGATGCTGCAAATTTGAAGGAATATCCTTGGGTATTGAAAGACTGCAGGCTAACTGCAGTGTATCCGCTCTAGGACATGGCATTTACTCCAACCTGCTGGGATTTCTTGGTGGGGTTTGCTGGGCAATGCTGGTAGCAAGAACATGTCCACTCTGTCCAAATGTTTTGGCTTCTGCTCTTGTGAACAAGTTCTTCTTTTTTTTTTTTTTTTTTTTTTCAAAATTATAAGAGCTATTGTTTCTTTTAATTTGCAGAAAGAAGTAACACTTCTGGAGGTAGTTCTTCATATAAGATTTACGTCAACAACATTCAGTCCTACCCTGAATTACATGGCAGAGCTTTAGATGGACAGTTACTGGCTTTTCTTGTATAGGGAATGGCCAAATCCTGCACTGCTGAAACAACCCAAAGACAGCAATCTTGATTTACCACTGTAGGACCCTAGGGTGTGTAAACATTGAATTCAGAAGCCTTTAAACTTTTTTCTAACCTAAGTTGATGCTAAGCACAATTGTTTTAACATCCCAGGTGAACCCCTCAGACCAGTACCATGTAATGGGGATCCTCGCCCCAGGCTCTCCACAGCAGAACTCTGCACACAAGGGATCTGCATCAATGCCAGCGGTAACGGGAGAGGAGTTCAAACATGGTAAAGTCCTTCCCGTGCTTGTTAACTGGTTAAAAAGTGTAATTCTTGCTATATGAAACCACATTATCTGAGTTGGTACCTAAGCACAATTCACAAGTGAAACGATCCTGTCAGCATAGCGCTTTTTGCCATCAAAATACTTGATCAGCAACAGTTCAGTGTTTCAAACAAGAGGACATCAGAGCAATTAAAAAGTGAAGAGGGAACAGGTATCTTGAAAGGCAATGCCTGCAGAGGCAGTTAATTTGGAGGAAGGAGAGATTGGAAGAGATCTCCAGGCCCATCAGAAGGTGACTGAACCCCATAGTAAGCAATAAGGGGTTGGCTGGTTGCTTCCTCCTTTCTTTCTTTCCCTTGGAAGGCTCTTGCAGAACCCAAATCTTCTAAGCACTAAAGTTTTCTTCCAGTTTGCAGCTTAAAGTTACTCCGGGCCAGGCAGCACACACTTTTTCTGGTGCCCACACCCTTCAGTCTTAGTAACTGTTCTCCCTAAGTGTTATTTCCCTCTTCTGCATTTACAGCAGTCACCCCACTCTTCTCCCACTTGCTTACCTAGCCCAAGCAAATCCCGCACTCCTGACGTCAGCACGCGTGTCCATCTCCCATGTCCCAGCGATCCCCGCAGCTCTCCTCGCCAGTTCTTCCAGGGGCAGTTCATCTTTCGGTACGTGAAGGACCAGCAGGGCCACCACGTCAGACGAGCTGTGCTCTCGTCAGTGGCATTAACTCTCCTCTTGCATTTTAACTGTATGCACTGTAAGCAGTAAAGTTCAAGTAAGGGATATCCAGCACTTGACCAATGAGAATTATGCTCTTACTACTTCTCCTGTGTATCTGCAACAGAGAGACCACAATAAAACAAAATTCGTCTGTGAAAGAAATTTCTTCATGGTGTGAAGGCAGTGACAGACTACAGTCCAAGAGACTTCACAGAACAGCAAACTTCAAACCAGGTTGAAGGAGATGTGCATAGTAAAGATATCGCCATACCTATCAATCACATCACACTTCACAAGTATGATCAGCTGCAAACAGAAACACACATAGTCCTTTTCTTTTCCCCCCTGAAAAAATAAATGTGATTTCAGCTAATGAGACCTGTGTGAGGACAGTATCCATTCAGTAACCCAGCCTAAGTGCAGTTTTACAGAAAAGGGCTGCACACTTAAAATATAAATATGCATTGAAAAATAAAGGGAGAACAGCTCTAACTATGATCTATTTCGTACTTTATATTCACTTTTCACAGTTAGGTTACACAGCTGCCTACTGTCCTTTTGGGCATGCAGCAGCAGAAGGGTTCACTTCTGCAACTAGTGATGAAACTAGCTGGAGAAATGGATGGAGGAACCTCCAACTGCATGGAAGACGGAATTCACAGGAGGAAAGCAAAACAATCCCCTTTAAATCTGAGTAAAGATTGTTTATTTAAGAGGACTTAAATGGTTAAAAATGTCCCAGTTAAGCAGTTGTATCACTTAAACTAAACAGAATAAACGTTACTAACCATTATTTATAGCTGCTTGCCTTTCCAACTGAATTCGTTCTACGGAAGCATTTCTTGTGACCTTTAGCCACTGTCTTAACACCTCTCATTGCAATTGGCAGAGCAATTTTCTGGTTGCTACTGTGTAAGCTAGACAAAGCGCTAGCCTGGAGCACTTTCTGACCTTGAACTGCCATATTAATATCTATAATTGGAATTGAAAGGCCATTTAGGCTGAGTATCACCCCAACAAAGCAATCTGAACAATTAGGATTATCTCATTAAAGCCACGGACCACATAACTCCCTTGAGAAAGGGGACAAGAGAAAGGGGTCTGAAGATTAGTTCCATTAAGCTGTTTTTCCCAACTTTACTTTGGCAGTTCTAACAAAGACAACTATCCCAATTGCTGTTGTTTGAAAAACTGAATTAAGGAATGTATGAACTAAATGTCTCATTCAAGTGATTTCTAAGTTCATGCCTCAGAATTCCAATGATCAGTGTCTGTAATAAATTAGATTATTCAGAATCATGAACCATTGAACTCAATTTTCAAACCTGTAACACCAAAGTCTGTTACAGCAGCACAGCCTTGTTGCACTGACATTTTGTTTTAAGAAGTTTCATCTGGGATATGTAGTAAAACCACCTCCTACTCTGTAAGGACATGAAAGAACCTCGGAAAAAAGAAAATATTTCAGAACTTTCTGAGCTGCCAAATGCTTGTCTGAGTCCTGTGCCTCCCTTAATACATCCTATGTTTGAATACAGCAGCTTTATCTATAATACACCGCCATAGCAACGCTGGTGACACTGGTTTTGCTACCTCAGAAGCATGAGTTACACCTGTGCCAGACGAAAGTGCTTGATCTCTCAGAAGAAATAAAGATGGTCAGCTGCTTATCAGTAATTACAGACTACACTTGACCACTGTGTTCCCTGCACTTAGCCATTTTCTTTATATGTATACACGGATGAGAGAATATTACTCTTTTTTAAAAATATATAGTTCTGTACTGCACATAGCTTTTATTTTTATTTTGGTTCTCTAGGTGTGCTTTATCTAGGCTCCTTGTACTTTTCAGCTAGATGGGATGGACTTTGGACAAAGTCTCCCATGCTGAAACAACTCCAAGAAACCTTCTGAGAGGGGCTATAGCACCTGAGCTTGAGTTCACTGCCTTGGCTCTCAAAAGGTTCACACGCTATTTGAGCAAGTGGACATGCAAGCACAGCTGTCCACAGCTCTTAGGTAACTGCTTTGTGCCTCCATGTTTTCCATATGCTTTTGGAAAGTGTCCAGTACATAGCACGATTTGTGGCTTGTGAGGTCTTAATAACCTACACAGCTTCAGGCACTTGCTGTTACGAAGATTCACTTCTCCTGAAGAGGTCTGCAATACCGCTGTCTTCAAGCCTACCTACAGCAGCACACTTGCTCTTCTTCCGCTCATATACTGCATGAGCACTGGAGGAATGGGATTCAGAGCAGACCATCCAGCTTTTTACAGAATCACAGAGTTTTACAGGATTCTTTACTATATCCGAACCCCATATCCACTTCCACTGAGTGGACTATTAAGATACTTTTTTTTTTTTTTCTTCCCTTTTGGTCTGTGAACTACCATTCACTTCTTCTAGCATGTTGTCATTCTGCAGATTTGACAGAAATCTCAGGAAGAGATTAACATGCAGGAACAGAGCTGACTCCATTTACAACTACAGCTGCCTCAGATCACATCATATGATGTTCCCTCCAGCACTGCTGACATTTTTAAAGCTCCCTAGGAGGTAAGAAGTATAAGATTGGATTCAGATAAAACAGGTCACCAGGGACATCACACAGTATCATCTAACATATCCACTACTCCCTGTTCTGGGAAGTCATCAAAGAGGTATGGATACGCACTTGTTCTACCCAAAGGTTATTTCCTTGGTGTTCAGGCTTGGGGCAAGGCAGCTCCATTGTTTAAAGATTAGATCCAAAAGAAAGGGAGCAGAAAGCAAGAAAACAGGCAGGAGCTGGGAAGGAGTAAGGGCAGGGACCAATGCAGGCACAGGACCCAGCACAGGAGACGGAATAGAGAGGTGGAATAAACACTAATACTAGAGCAGAAGCATGAACGAAGTCAGGTGTGGGGACTACCGTAGGCAGCTGTCAGCAGCAGGGAAGACACGCTCAAGATAAAAGCTAGAGAGTCAGATCTAAATGGAGGGAATAAAATCAAACCAAAACCAAACTACCAGCATAAGCCACGGTTAAGTTTTTAATAGTAGTGTGCTGCAGCCCAGACTGGTTAAATACCCTCAGGAGTTTCCACCAATTCCCCTGTCAGTATCTGTCCAGTGTGATTGCCGTAGTAACACGCTGCTGAGAGTTCAACTGCGGTTCATACCCTGTGAGATTTAACTTCAGAAAAATCTGGTGCTTTTACAGTCTTGAAGAAAACAGGAAAGAAAAAAAAAGAACAAATCCCATGTTTCTTCATGTCCTTGCAAGCACATTATACCAAGACTTAAACTGATCTCAAATAGCTCGGAGGAGTTCCTGTGTCTAGTTATCACATGCAGGGCTTTGTTAGTAAACTTGGGCTTCTTGTAGTGGTTTCGTCATAGATTCATCTTTAGCAGCACTCTTAATTTTCAGAAGCGCGAAAGGAATTATGTATGTTGTACAATAAAATAATTTCTAGCTCTTAATGGCAGTGTGATTAATTCAGCCAGAGGAGGTGCTACAAGTCGCCATTATTATTTTAAAGTGTAGATTACCAAGTTACAAGCAAAGTCCAAGGTTATTGCGGGTTCAAGGCTGAATAGGCATTGAAATTCAAACAAATCCTGAAACTGCTGTGAGCCTGGCAGCATGTAACCCTGTTTTAGCAGTGCAGAACCACTTCACTTACATGGGTTTGGACTGCAGCCGGAGAGCTGGCTGACAGGATTGTAAGTGAGAAAGTGAGTGGAACATCTCTGAATTGACTAAGAGTGATGTCTTACAGACTTGCAGTAATTGGGTCTTTCCAGAGTGTTTGGATTGTTTCCATGTCTGAAACTAGCTGCATAGCCGCACCCACAGTGAATTTTCGATCAGAGGAAATCCTTTTGCAGTCATCACAGCTAAACACCTCCCATTAGATCTATCACGTTGCTCATGAGGCCAGCGGGATAGGAGTGGAAGCTTTAATTCTGATTAGTAACTTGAAAACTTATATGGTAACCAATAAAGACTGATGCAGCTCTTAAATCTATAAATCTTAAAGAAAAACCAAAATGCAGAAGACAAAGCTTATACGGGATGATGAATCTCTGCCTTTCTCTCAGGATGATAACACAACTTTATAGGCAGCTGCTCTCTTAACTAGAGGTTTCAACAATTTTGATGTTAATGTTGGCACGAGACAATTTTTGGATTTTCACTTCCACAAGTGTTTATGAAAACGGAATTTTATTTCTATCAGCCTCCAAACTAGGAAATACACTTCATAACTGGATACATAGTTTTAAAAGAAAGTATATTCACACAAACCCAAACAGTTTTCATGCTAGAAAGACTTTTTGCCCGTCACAAGCTTGAGACTTCATCTTGCTGTGCCTAGCCTGAAACCCCCTGGATGATCAATGTACATCACTACTATGACTGTTTTAGACAGTAATCAGAACAGTTTGCGACCAATCAAGCAGTTTCTCTCTCTTTCCAGTGTCATTAATATCAACTGAGAAATGAGACAGCAATAAATTTAAGTATGAAAAAATATGCTGAATTTACCATTTGCTTTACACGCTCTCTAAAGTCAATAGATTTACACCAGAGGGGAATTTGGGTCACCTCATATTTCAGAAATCACTTTTGGTGAAAGAAGACAACATTAAATGTGTTTAATTCCTCTCTTTTTCCAGACATCTTGGTGGGACTTTCCTTTTTTAACATAAACATAGGTAACTTTATACACCAAATCAAACTCTTTTTTCGCAGTGCAAAAATTTATCTCTAAAGCAAAAATGTGCCTAATGTTGACCGCACTGAACTTGTTCTTTTCCCCCTTCTTAGTTCCATGCCCTGAATTTATGGCAAAAATTTCCCAACTCAAGAGCACACTAAAGTTCGTTTTCATGATATTTAATATTGGTGGGTGGTATCACTTTAAACACCATTAAGTAATAGATCAGAGAGAATAAAAACATTTTCCATCCCCCTCAAGCTTTTAACCTTTAGGGCTTCCTTGAGGGGAAAATGATTCAAATGCCAAAGTCACAATTCTGCCTTCACTACGCAGAAAAGATGGCCAGGCGTTTACACACAGAAACTATGCAATACATTAAAGTTACATTAAGGTCCTTAGTTTTCCCGTTCACTAATTTCCCTTCTTATAGCTCCCACAGACACACTCACAGCCTTTCCCAGGCTCAGCAATCACATTATCTTCCCCAAAGGCACGTTCATCAGCAGACTAAGCTTCCAAGCCGTCAGTAATGTGGTTGCCCTATAGCTTCAGCGTGGAAAGTAGGGAGAAGATTGGTAAGTGATCAACAAGTACAGAACAACACAGGGTTAGTAGTCAGCTCTCCACCAAGGCAGAGGTTAGAATGTACTCTGCCTTATGATTCAAAGAGGATTTATTTTTTCTGTTTTTAAAGGAGGAGGTGATAGAAAGTCTTACTGGTAAGAAAAATGATCCACTGCATGGAAAGCTTAAACAAGACGGGGGTGGGGGGGGGGTGGGGGGGGCAGGGTGTGTGTCAGCAACAGTCTGCTGAAAAAAAGTTTCCATTTCTCTACTAAATGCAGAGGAAAGGCTTTTCTTTGAGCCCCCCTTGAGGGGTCAGGCTCCCCTTTGGTTTTAGCTGCTACAGCAAGAGCTCTTTATCCCGTTTTACCTTAACCCACACACCAGCTATTTGAACACGTATACCCTTTGACAGATAAATGCATGTGGAAAAAATAGAATGAAACATCACTGACCTAGACAGAATTCTTTACCATTGCATTAAAAACCTGCATTGAGTCATTGTGCAGGGAATGAGCATAACTTAAATGTTCACACTGAAAACCTCACATCAGAGGATACAAAAAAGTGGTTGGAATACAGTTGGATTTATTGCCAAGTACCATTTTTGACTTAACAGAGTAAATGAAAAATTTTCTCCAGTACTGCTTATGCCATTGAGAACTCCTCTGCCCTTAACTACTGGTTCCTTTTTCTCTCCAGCAGTTACTATTTTGCAATTAATAACTTCAAGGCAATATGGATCTTTATTACCCTGAGTAAATATCAAGGACTTTATTGTCAGGAAGAAAGAATATGAAACCATTCAAGCCACACTACTGTGTCTTCCTGTCTTCAAAGCAGCAGGTAACTCAAGGGGTTTAATCTAGCATTTGTTCATATTTTTCTTTCTTACCTACTTACAAAGACTAAGCTCTCATATTCTATGACACTAAGAAGTAGGCAGATTTAAAAATACCATATAAAAAGAGTAATATTTTAAGATTATTTTATTACCAAGAGTGAAAAACTTGATATATTAATCTTTACCCCAGACAAGTCATTCACCCCCACACAAGTGAATGAGTTGATTAATTGTAAAACAAGTATCATTCCCCTGCAGGAAGGTTATACCATAAAAGAGGTTTCATCTGCATCTGAATTACTAGTGCATCACTTAGCACCTCTCTAGTGTCTGGACCAGGTGGCTTCAACTGACAGCTGATGAAACCAGCAATTGTCCTCTTGCATTAGTCATTGGTTCTGTTGTTGCTCAGATTCTTGATGGCAGAAGGAGAAATCAACCTCCCTATAATGGCCTTGATAATGCATGCTAAAATTAAGCAGAAGAGAAAACCCCCTCCTAGCTGTTATTATAGCTGGCCTAGAGATAGGAAAGCACACGTTGACGTGGCTGCTAAAACTGAACTGCAGTCCAAAATTATTATTCACTTTTTATGAAAAATGGAATCACATTTATTCATGCAAATGTCTGGGAAAATTTTGTGTCAGGTGGATTTATACAAGGAATTCTCACTCTCTGTCAACAGAAGAGATACCTGTGCTAATTAACTAATGGCATATAATGAACATTGAATTATTAACTGTCGTCATGAATAACAGAGCTCAGACACAGCCAAAACTAAAGAAACCATAATATCTGGGGTTTTATAGTCTCTGGCTTGAGAACTTCCTGCCACCCAACACACATATTTTACAAACAGCAAACTGAGGTACCAAGATTCAACTAGTATTACCATAAGTAATACAGAACTTCTGCAAATTAACTCTTTGAAAAATAAGGCATCAAAACTATGAACTGTAAAGCCACAGTCCAGGGCCCCTCTGTGTAAATAACCCATGTATGTATTTAATAGATTTACTGTGAACGTTCCAAAATAGGTAGGCAGAGTCTGTCTAAGCAACTCTAAATTCTATTCCTGAATTACCCATCAATACCAAAGATGTGACTAAATCCTATACAGTAATCAAGTTCCAGTTTACTAATCCAGCACCAATTCATTTTAACAGAAAGAAAACAAATCTTGTATATTTACACATTTGTAAAGATGAAGTATTTTTAAATAGCTGCTTCTCTATTTGTTAAAAAAAAGCACTCAGTTCAAGTCAGTTCAACTCAAAGCTGGCTTTTTTTTTAATGTATGCTGCTTTACAGAGGCCTAAATTCCCCATTTTTCCCTTAGAACAGGTTCCTGATGAGCCTACAACTGTTGTATGTACACCCTCCTTTAGGATGAAAGGGGATTGCTCTGTTATGGGAGACACAGCCTCACAAAGAAGCTAAGATAAAAATAGACCTGAATAGACATCGTAACAGAAAACTCAGTTTACTGTGAAACTGCTTAACTGATGCAGACCAGATACATTGAGCCTACTTCCTCCAACATCTGGAAGTGGCAGTATAAAGAATATGAAATTGAGGGGGTAGAGTATCTTGCTTCTAAACCGCCCTTCTTACTTCCCTTTCTCAGTCCAGTTACCTACTAAATACAGTAGTTTCAGGATTTCCTCACATGGAGGTTGCAGCCCCATCATTATCATTACTGAAAGTCATAACAGAATCTGACTAGCCTATATAAATTTAGATTTGTTATATAAATTTGGATTTGTATTGTACCTTTCTTAATCTATTAAACTTTCAGCTTGCATAGTTTCATGTGGCTAGGAGTTTCTCATTGCACTGATAGATTGAAAAAACCCTGCTCAAAATACTCTGCTGTCTCCTCTGACAGAAAGAGTGCTAAGTTTTGTAGACTTCTCACAGAAAGAAAAACATACATTTTCTAAAAACTATAGTAGAGTCTTTATAAATATTCTAAAGAAAAGTTCACAGACATTTCTACACGGAAGTTACTTTCCAAAAAAAAAAAAAAAAAGAAACACAAATATTTGAAAGCATTTCATGACTTTGCTACTGGGATCATTGAACTTCACCTTCAGATTTGGACACCTTGTTCTGTTCCTTGCAGGAAACTCATAAAAAACCCAAACCCACGCTTTCTACAAATCCTCTCTACAGGATACCACTATACCTACGTGATGCACTACCCTGTAGACAAGACGGGATAGCTGCAAGCTGCTAGGGCCTATCTGTAGCGAAGCAAGCCTTAAGAGGTGATGGACTTATGGTTTTCTCTAAAAAAATACAACCTCAGCTGCTCAAAGCTGGTCACAAGAGCATTCTAGCAAACATAACAGGATTGTGCAGCCTGTCTGACCCGATTGTATACAACCAATTTAAGTCAGTTTGTAAAGAAGAGCTTTTAAGATAGGTCTTCACCAAGTGATCCACGGGTAAATTGCAGGTTTTTTAATGCTGATTACTGCATTAGCCAGACCAAACACTCGGGGGCCTAAAAAAATAGCTCAGCCTCCGAAGACCTTTCAAATGTGCATCTGTGGCCACATTTTCTAACAAGTTTTTCTTACTAGCAGTAATTTACAGTCATTGAATTTATGACACAGACCTCTTTGCTCAAACTGGTGTGAGACCACCTGCTACTTTCACATTTGTCACAATTCAAAATAGCCAAACACCCTTTGGAAGTGCATTTTAGCAAAAAACATCTTTCAAGACAGTCCTGCACGTTTCCTTCCATGTCATGAGTACTTAAACATTCAGGAGCAAGATACAAAAATAATGAGTACATCAACTATCAGATTAACAGGTTCCTTGTATTCTGCCAGTCATGTATTGTGTGATCTGTGTTCCCTGCTGATACCCTGATTTTAGCAAGTTATAGTTGAACCTTTCCACATGTGAGTATAAGCAAATTCTCCTACACTGTCTACCTTGCATAGTTTGACAAGATCATCCTCTTAATTTCTGTTATTCTTCTGCTGCTTCTTTGCTCCCCTTTCTTTTTTTGCACAGCTTTCTAAAACACTCTTCTGAATGTCTCAGGTAGGAGAAGCATGTCAGGTTCTGCAGGGAAGGAGCATTTCTGTCTTCTGTCAAATGGCATTTTCTAATGGTCAATCACTGGACATCTCCCTGGGGGCTCAATGATGCTGCAACCAGTAAAAACTAACCTGTTCTGCCCCTTATAACATGCATGTTGCATATATCTACACCACCACAGTAGGACAGGACAGCTACTAAGCATTGTCACTTCAGCTTTTACTTTCTAAATGGAGCACATTCCTCCTTTCGACATCAACAGTATTACTGGAAGTCACAGTTTGTTTTGCATACTTTTGGAAAAAAAGTAATCTTTTCATTTATTTGCATTAACTATAAGCACTGTCATACATACATTAGGTCCATACAAAGCTGTGTTCTCTCTTTCAAACTCATCTACTTTGTTGACAAAAATGTAGCAGTGTAACAGTGATCAAATATCATCCAAAATTTAAAGCTGCTTACAGATCCCAAATAATCTATTCCTTGGGTATTCTCAGACTCATAATTATTGCCTGTTGTTCTCTTCAGTAAACTCTGACTGCTTTTCATTTCTTTTGGCTAACAGACAGCAGTTTGAAACTTAGATTATTATCCTCAACACCATCAATTAGGTTCTTAAATAAATTCTAAGCCAGAGTCTTTATTGCATAGATGACCAAAAAAGGAGGCTTGATCAAAACTTGTCTGAATTTTGGAAGCTTTCAAATGAGACCTCAAACACTGCAGTTAAGGTAAATCTATTCCTGTGTAATCCTGTCCTTTGTTCCCATTTCCAGATCACTAAGCCCTACATTGACTTTCTAACAAGTCCCATCTATGATGCAGCTCATTTCCACTCTGTGTTGGCAATTCTTACTACATTTGTACATGTAAGACAATATAAATCTGTTAACATAACTATATGCTATAGAAAGATGGAAAATGGCCTCTGCTGGAATAGTTTGGCCTGGTTAGGAACAGTCCTGCATAACTGTATTTTTTATAACATTGAAAGGGCTCAAACCAATGAATTTCTGATTAAGACTAAACTGGGATGCATGAAAGTTTTGCTTGTGTTTGTTTCCCAAGGACTCCTCAACTGTTTTCCCGAGGCCTCTTTGTCTGTCCAGACAAAAGTAAAACGCTCCCTGTATAACTCACTGATAGCAGACTCAAAGCCTTCAATGGGCTCTTAGGCAAACCAAGATATGGGGAACTCGAACAAAAGGACACAGAGATACCATCTAGGGAGGATGATTCTGCTGATTTAGGGAGAAGGCACCTGGACTTTACTTCACAGCCACGCTCTGGAAAGAAAGTCAGCTAGCGAACACTGTGAAGAAGACCACTTACTTCTTCCCTCGACCACCGAAGACCCTCACTCTATTTTTACTACGCATGCTGGGACTATGTAAATGAATTCCGGGAACTCATTATAAGACACCCCTTTCTAGGCAATCTAATGAATAGATATAATTTGTGTGTATGTAAGCTGATGTCCCTTGCTAGTTCGGGGGAGCCCTTATGGTGGAGAATCCCCGGAGCAACCCCAACGCTGCTAATAAAGAATTCCTGCTGAACAGTTATATTGGATTCTGACTGTTGAGTGAATCTCTTTGTTTCAACATCAACAGATACCTTCCTTCTTAGCACCACTCCACTGAATACAATTTGTCTGGAATAGTTTGTCCTCATCTATGTTATACCATAACCTCTTGTTTTCGTTTTGTATTTTTGCATTGCAGACAAGTCATTCACTCCAAGGATCTCTGAATGCCAGATTAACAAAACCTGTAACTTCTCCTAACTCTACTGTCTTGTACAAAAAAATAACAGGAACCATATGGAATTCATAAATACCCACAATAGATTATTTTGTTCTTCCCTTTTAAATGAAAGTATATTACTTATTTTCTAAGTTTCATTAACTAGGGCACATATATTCTCTGCACATATAGTACTGAGAAAGAAAAAGCCACAATACATAGAATTGAGCAAGTTGGGTCTATGGTTCTACTCAGAACTTCACTGTGGAGTCTGGGTGGGCAGAGATAGGAAATTTATTCATAATATTTCCATATTTTCCTGTCCCACTGATCAATTAAACTAGTTTATAACCTCAGACTGTGGTTTTCTTCTGTAAATAATTTGTTTACTTTTATTAACTATGCTCTGTAGGGAACATTTCATAGAAGGAGTTCTTAATTTTATAAGAAAGATGGCAAAATTAACTTCTGAAATTATAAATTATGACATTGTGTCTTTTGCTTCTTCTAGAGATATTTCAAAAATAAGTAAAAAGCTATGAACAATGAGGGATTTTTTTCAGTTTAAAAGATCATGTGAAACTTAGAAAAATGGTTCCAATTTTATGTACAGTTTACTAAGGAAGCAGAAGGGCTTAGGAAAAGAACATTCCTACAGTATTCCCTACCACTAGCATTTCTCAACAGGAGAGATGAGAAGGAATGTTTTGTTCTTTAGTGAGAGTGACAGAAGTTTTTGTATTTTCTTTTAACTTCCATATTTACTATCTCATAAGTGACTGACAATTTGCAAAGTGGATGAGTGGAAGATAAGCACCTAGACCCAACAAATGATTGCACATACAATTTCAGGACTCCATTCAGTCTTCTGTGCATTTAATTATTTGGTCTTTTGGGTGGAATCTAAAATCTAGTGTTCAATGACAAACACTATTCAAACAGCCATCTTGAAAATTTTTTCATGTGCCAGGACTGGATCTAAACCATCCTTTGCCTGAGAAGGAGCCTCTAGACTGCTAGCCTAGTCGCTGGAGGCAGCTATAGAGGAGACTGGGGGGAGACCCTGCCCCTACCCACACAGCCTACACAGCTCTGAGTCAGAGACACAAAAGCCCTTTTAATACTCTGTAAATGGAGGTAATTACATCACTTTCTTTAAAACCCAGAGTCCAATTCAGTCTTACCTCAAAATGATGCTAGAAGTAAAAGCAGAAGATCCAGATCACTTATTTGAAAAGCTGACCATATTCCTAAATACCAAGAATCATGTTTAGCCATCAGGCTATGAGACTTTCTGGTTGAATAGGACGATGCACAATCCCTTCTCTTCCAGGAATAAAATGTTCTGTGTTGCGATGTTTTAGATTAGTTCTGTGTGTTACATTGACTAGCAATGAAATACCTACGTAAGGAGATCAGGATGTTCTCCTCCCCAGACAAGGACCACTGAATTTGAATCATCTAGTTTTACATTGTATCAAGATGTAGATATAAGCAATTTTTTTTTTTCCACAGAGGAAAATCAGTTTGCAACAGGTAAAAAAATAATCTGTTCAAATGCTACAGCAGCTTGCACTAAAGATAAGATAAAGGAAAGGTGTCTGAGATAAGGGGCTTAGTGAGCAAGCATAGAGTTATGCAATATGCTATAAACATGTCATTATGCTTATCTGTTTGTTGTAAGTAAGAAGTGAGGTACCTGCTAATAAGGGAATAATTCGAAAAGGTGGTTAAAAAGCTGGTTAAAACTAGCTTTGCGGTTTGAGCCACAGCCTGAAACCTACTGAGACTGCACAGAAGACAAAGGTAAAAAGTTCAGAAGCGAGGAAGAAGAGGTGCTTCATCCCCAAGACCCCATCTGAGACCACCAGACAGCACTGCGCAGACTCAAATAGGAGGAGTTAAAGGAGGAGTGTATGGAAATGATTTCTTGGGACTTATTATAATAGAACCTGCCTTTTCTTGGAAAAATTATGAATATGTAACACTTTACTGTATAAAGCTTCGGGAAATTCCACCCTGCGGCGCGCATGTTTGGAGGAATGATCCCCCATGCGCCCCAGCACTGAATAAACATACCTACTCCAAAACCTTTTAGGCTTTGGAGTTTTGATTCCGCGAGTCACCCCCACCTGCCAGGCTCCCTGGGGGCTTATTTTCCTATAAGCTCCCATTTTACTGCAGCGTCTTCTCCTGGGATCGGCTGTGGTCGGGCCGTTTAATTACAGCTTCCTAAATACACTCTAAGGTACAAATAACCTTGTAAAACTGCATGGTCACAACTCCCTGGAGGAGTTCTCCTGTTCCAAAGGAAGAACAAAAGCAAAACGCTTACCTCAAAGCCATCGAACTCAAACGTGACAACTGGTACGTACGCATCTTCAACTGGCTGTAAAGGAACAGATAACTGCGTAAGAAAATATTTTTTGCTACTTTCGTGTTTTTCCTAAACTGTGATAAACTACAGAATTCACACTGCTAAACTACTTAGTATAAACACTGAATTGCTTCTGAACAAAAAAAAATGTTAGTAAGTTACAAGCAGTATGGCACTAGTACGGTCTAATATTGGCTTTAAAGAGTTCCTTAGCCAAGAGATTCAGAGGCTGATCCTGTGCTGTAATGAACCAGTGGTGCACAACGAGCCATCAGTGCTGGTAAGGCATTTCCCTTGGCCGTGAGGAAGAAAAGTAAGAGATTTCTGTAGCTATCTTACCACTGGTTAACATCCAGAGAAATCGAAAAAGTTCTGTCCACATCTGACAGCGGGCACTACCCTTCCTTATTTTGATTTTCTACCGTGCCTGAGGGGCTGTCAGATACCTTATGGGACACTTCAGTGCTGCAGACCCCTTGTCAGAACGGTGCCGCAGCCCACTGAGAGTCTGGTCTCAGGGGACAGTCATCCCAGCGAAGGCTCATTCGCTGTGCACGTGAAGTCTGTCCAAATGTCTGCACGAGGAAGACCAGGCTAAGAGGAACACTTCTCAGGAGCTTAGTTTCACACACGAGGTGCACAATAGATGCACCTGAGGGTGATTTTACAAAGCAGTCTGCACGTTCACAGCGCAGCCCCTACTCACTTGATGTCAAGCTGACAGCGTGCGTCCCTTCCGCAACGTCTGGGGCTGAGTGGCCAGAGAGGAACAGGACCAGGGCAGAATGAACTAGAGGTTCTAAAGCACATCCAGAGGGACACCACGGCAAAGGCGCTGACAGAAGCCTTTCCACATCCCCTTCAACTGCCTTAGCTTTCAGGCTGCCCCTTCCTCTTCCTGCCCCTTACCAGACCTAAGATTAAGGCAAGGCTCCTAGGGACAACCTTGCTTTCTGATACAGCTGACTCATTCTCAAACCACGGGCAGGGGAGAAGTGTACTGATACAAGGAAATGATCACCTGCTTTGCACCTTATTTACTTATAGCAACTTATAATGATTTCTGAATATTGCTTAATAATCCTGCTTGCCTGACTGTTCTGTGGAAACCTAGCAAGAACTACAATGTTGAGCAAAAATAAGAGACATGTCCTTGCAAAGCAGATGTGTTCTAATAAGTTTAGTCTTTGTAGTGGATAGATAGCCATGTATGGATGGTAGAAACTAATATACTGGTGCTTTTAGATATGATAGAGGTGATAAACCAGCGGGAACCACTCTTGTTGTTCAAGAAATTGGCTAAGAGAATCTGCACATGCTCCGAGGAAAAGTACAAGGTGAGGACTATGAGCCTTCCTCCAACAGCCCCCCAGAGACGCCCCCCAGGAGGCAATGCGCAGGTGCAAAGAGAACATAAACTGCTGACACCAGCCTCTAGAGCTAACCCAGCCTCACTTATGCATATGGATATTTGTGTTATGCAATCCAATGAATATGTATATCCACACTCGATAAGTTTCTGGTAAAATGTGCTGTTGGGGTGAAAGCTTTGTGGAGAAATCCCCTTGCACCCCGGCGCCAGACTGGTGCTTTATAAATCTCTGCGAGTTGTAGAGTCTGTTTCCGCGAATCAGGTCAAACAGAAATTCTGGGGTAAAACTGGGGGATTTGGTGGTCAAACATCGATCTGGGGACCAAGGGCCATTTTGGGGTGAAAAGGGGGGGTTTGGGATCGGGGGGACTCACCCCGCAGCACCCAGGTGAGGGTGGCCCCGGTGATGGTGGAGGCGCCGTCCCCCACCCCCACGGCGTCCCAGCACTGGTACATGGGCATCTGAAGGTGGAGATGAAAATGTGATGGATCAGGAGAGGCAGCAGGACCACTGGCAGTGAAAGAGTTGTCAGGTGTTCAGTGTCACAGGAGAAGCAGCTGAGAGGATTCAGAATGGTGATCTGTTTGAAGAGGGGTCACACAGGGTCACCAGGACATCTTGAAGTTTCATTTTGTGTTATAAAGAGATATTCCAGTCTAAACCTCAGGCCAGTAGCAGTTATTTCTTGGTATTTTAAAAGCAGTTAGAATTTCCTCTACTACTTCTGTCATTCCCAGGTGTTGAATTGGCACCTGACAACCCCAGTGGTCTCGCTTCTGTCTCACCATCTTCCACCTCACACCAGCTGTTCCTGTGTGGTTCGGCCGTGTGCATTGCTGAAGTGCCTGCACACATCCCTCTCTATCCCGTTGTTTCCCACGGGCAAAATGGAATTGGGAACAGTTGCGCTTTGGGGATTCCATCCTGGGCAGGCAATGGGATGTGCCTGAAACTGTAGTTTGACTGTGTGGGGAATTATTGCAGAACCAGAGTGTAGGGTTGGGAAGTCAAAATGTTTCAGCAGCAATGAAGAGAGAAGTATGGGAAGGTTTCAGCTGCCAGCCTGCACACCCTGGGTGTGCATGTACTCGAATGCACGGCTGCATTGCCCCAGGCTGCAGAGGTTATTGTGTAGAAAAGCCCTTGGTTACTGGAATAATTCTCTGTTGGAATAAATCTGCCTCTGGGCAGTGGAATGGGATATTTACCTTGTGACACAGAGGTACCTCTAAGGCAAAGCCAAATACTAAGAGATTTTTTTTATGAATGTTCATTTTCGTTCTGATTTCATGCTGCCTGAACTGTTTTGTCCAATCCTGACTGTTCTCCCCAGCTGTCCATCACCCACTCTCATGTTTTGATGGCTCTTGTCACAGACAGCCTGGTAAAAAGATCTTGGTTATTTTCTCTTTCCTTTTTTTCCCCTTTGAGAAGTCTCCTGAACTTTTTGCAGCTGTCCTGACTCTCCTCCCCTGTCCTCCCTGGCAGCAGTGTGGCAGTTAGAGCTGCCGCCCCCGGGAGGAGGTGTGCTCTGCTGGCTGTTAAAGAGTTGGCAGCGCTGTGCTCTGTGCTCATCTCCAAAGCTTCTCTGTTCCCCCTGGGCAGTGGATTTTAGTGTTCTGCCATTCCGAGTACAGTAACATCTGTACAGATACAGAACCTCTAGTTCATGGATTGGATTCACGAAGCCCTGATTCTTTTAATCTCCTTGGGAAGCTCTATTGCCCCACATTTTCTCTCTCCCCTCTTCTCTGTCAGACTGTTTCACAGCTGGCCTTCTTCCCCAGGCCTTGCCTCGTCCCCTGGTCAGACTCGAGCTGTTCAGTTCCTGCAGGCCCAGCGGCTGTTGGGGGATCTGAGCTGCTCAGAGACAGCAGGGCCTGATCTCTAAAGGAAGCAGATTTTGTGGTCTGACTCTGATCTTGCTGAAGCTGCTTTTGTCACCCTTTCAGAAACCAACCGAAGGCTGAATCAGAGCTGGCGGTTTGCTGAAGGTACCAAAGAATAGGGGGGTTAGAAGCCAATGCCTAATCCTGTGGACAACCTTAATGCTGTTTGTTTGGTAACTTGTCGGAGGTATTTTATTGTGGGTTTTGTGTAAGGTGCTATAAAGCAATCCTATGCAGCTGGAAGCCAGAGGCTTTGAAGATCTCTACTCCTGGGACAGCTGTCTCGCTGCTGCAGTGTTGGGTTTTATTTTGCTTTGGAAAAACTGAACAAAAATTTTCGTTCCATTTCCTTTTCCCTGAGGTGGGAGAATTCCTGGAAGTCTCCAAATCGAGTTAAGGGGTGTCTTCATCTTTTTTCCCTGCGCTGGGCTGAGTGCAGCTCCCAGAAGGCCGGGGTTTGGAAGGCTGGGAGCGCTGACCCGACCAGTCCGAGAGGATCCTGACAAGCAGGGCTGGGCTGCAGGTGTGGCTGCAGGTACTGCGGGGAGATGCTGGGTGTCTGGGTGGGCTGACCTGGCTGGTTTGGTGGTTTTGAGGGCGCTGTACTCTCTGCACCAGCTGCTAATAAGGTGTTTTCTGTGGGCAGGGCTGGTGGCCCATCAGTCTGTGTTCTCAGAGATGAGCCCACAGGAGTCCCTCGCTGGGGCTTGGCTGCAGAGAGCTCTGTGGTGTCTTGACAGTGTTTGACATTTCCCAGACAATGCTTAAACCTGCCAGTTGATGCTGTTTAACACTCTCCTCTGTAAGAGCCTTCCAGCGGGGTTGCCTATCAACTCTGGCTTTCCTTTCAAAGAACTGTTCCCAAAAGCTGCTGTATCTTTGTCACTTGCCAAATGCCACCAATGAATCTCTACTTTTGTTGCTTTGGGCTTTTACATGTTGCCTTTAATTAGGATGTGTGCTCGTCTGTCCAGGGGCTGATGGGCAGCTCTCTGGTGACCCTACCAGGTGGGCAGCTCTCTGGTGACCAAATCCCAGAGAAAAGAAGGGGGTTTACTGTATTACCTCTTGTACTTGAAGGAACAATCGTTTAGCCCAGGTGTCTTTGGACGTGTCTTTTGGGAGGGGGATACCAGGCCTCCAAACCCAGCAGTTTGTCAGTTTATTCTTTGTCCTGTTTCTGTTTCGCTTCTGGCCCTTAATCTGCAGCGGCAGATTGGGGCTGCGTGATGCACAGAGGTTCAGGGCAGGGTCACCTGTTCCTCCAGGACAGGATCTGCTGATTCAGCTCAGTATTTTAAGCAAGATGGAGCCGAATGAATCCCACTTCTAGCAAGAGCTGGTAGCCAGGATGGATGAGCAGTTCATTCACAGTTACTGAAACACTGAAGGAAATTCGATTTGTACATTTAAAATGGCTTTCTTAACCAGTGTTTAGCATCTTGGGGTCTCAAGGGTTAAAATACCTCTGGCAACTTGGATCAATCTATGGGGATTTAAAAGTGCTCTAGATTAAGCAGGGAAATGAGTTAAACTGCATTTAGCTGTTTCCCTGGCTGTGAATAATCCAGCCAACCCTGTGCTGAAGACATCTGGGGCTCGTCTGCTGTTCGTAGTGGAGGTTTCGGACCCTTTCTCAAAGCTGTCACCGGTCTGTAAGTTATGGCTTTACCGACCAGAAGGTAGGAGGCACTTTGGGAGACGCTCCTTGTGATGGAGACTGGAGACCTCTGCTCTTCTGTCCTGGATGTCAGGCAGTGGCTTTCACAAGTGGTCCCATCTCTCGGCTCAGCTCTGCTTTCTGTCATTAGGATACAGCTTTGATTTGCCGGGGCTGAGTGATCTGGGACATCCCCTACTGCAGATCTGCATGAGACATACCCCTCTAGCAAGGTATAGGACAACCTTACAGATACAGAAAGCTAAACCTCCCACTAATTACGCAATGGGAATGCAGCAGGCAGAGCTTTTTGTCTAGATTGCATCCGTGCTGCTGTTAGCTTCAGGAACCCAGTGCTTCCAGCCCTGCATCTTCCTCCCCTTCTCCCCATGCCCTGGGCAGATCTCTGTTTCAGGGCTGGCCCTGTGTTTTCATGAGCTGTGCCCTCTAGGCGTGGTTATCAAGTGTGAGGACAGACTTTGGGTTTTGCGCTGTGTTATTGCAGTGGTTGTGTCAGTCAGATGTGGACAAGTCCTAAGTGCAGATGTGTGGTGTAGCACCAAAAATGAAACTCTTCCTCCCGAGAGCCAGTTCAGCCAGAATCACTGACATGCTGCCCTCTCCTCTTCTGGCTGGCACAAGTCTGGCAGCCTGTGTCTCCAAGGGCTTCTTACTGAAAGGGCCCCGGGGCAGACGTTAGCACTTTAAAGTACTTGGAGCAGACACAAGTCTGCACCAATTTGTTGCAATCACCCATATTTAAAGGCAAGTGGTACCTTTTATTTCCATGGGATTATTGGTCCATGGCACATCTGGCACTCCTGTGCACAAGGTCGATGACCCCCCTGCCTTTCTGCTGTACGCTGGCTTTGGCTTTTATCTTTGGTAGGAGGCAACTGGCATTTTGGTCTCAGCAGATGGCTGCTTAAAAAACCACCCAAACCAGGAGACTTTCTCTTCTTTTCCAGGAGCCAAGGACTTTGAAGGCACGTGCTGAGGTTGACGTCCAGAACGAAGGCTGCAGGGTCACAACACACAGTATCTCTTGGAGCCTGTGCTGTAGCTGAGGACAAACGTCTGGTAACTTAAAAGGCAGGTAAAAGTTTATTGTGATCCAGAGAGGTGGGGAATCTCCATCCTGGGAGATATTTCACACTGCTGGATGCATCCCTGCACAATCTGTTTGAACTTTGAAATTGTCTGTTTTGTGCAGAGGGGTTGGACCAGAGACATCCAAAGTCTCTTCCTCCTAAATTTTTCCGTGTTTCTGTGCCTGATCCTGCTGATGACCCATGCAGTCTGCTTTATGAGGAGTGAAGGGAAGAGAAAAAAGCATTAGAAAACATGAAGAAATGTATCAGTATTGCTGTCTGCTGCAAGCTCTGCCAGGGAGCAGACGCTAGCTGCCTTTTCTCTTCTAGATGAATTTATTTGACTGGAAAGACAGCTGCTGTTGCTGTGAAGTTGCCAGATGAACCTGTACATAGACCTGGGGCAAGTGGGAATGTCGAGGGGAGAATTTGTGAGGGCAGGGAGCCCATGCTGGCAGCAGCCCCTGCCCTGCCCGGGGACCAAGCAGGGCTCTGGGAGCGATGTGCTGGGGAGGAGCTCCTTGTACTGCTTCTTTCCTCAAGAGCAGCTGTTTCAGGCTTACCTGCATTATGACCATAATGAGAGAGGGTTTCTTGTTGGGCGTACATCCCCAGGAGGGGTTGCACTTGATATCTGACCTTTGTTTTCATTTCATACCAGGTGTTTCTAGGCCTCGAAATTTTTCTGTGGGCTCAAGGGGACAGTTAAGTCAAGGAGGAGGAGCGTAGGGAGACAGGCTGTGTGCAAGGGTTGTGCTTTTGTGTCGTAGCTTTTGTGGGAGACAGACAAGCTTTGTGGGCCAAGAACAGCAGGACTGATGATGGGCATTTCTAGAGGTTTGTGTGCCTTCAGAGCTCTCGGCAAACGTCAGCCAGTTTGTCTGCTGCCCTGCAAATGCCGCTCGCTGGGAAGGAGAAATCCGACTGTCCCAAGTGAATGCTTCTCCCCAGCTGCTTTTCAGCTCGCTTTGCCAGAGAGACTAAAAAAAGGGCTGACCTTATGTGCAGGGACTGTGGCTTGCACAGAGATACAGCCCAGCAAGCTTGAAAGCGTGGAGGGGCCAGTCCGACCTCCCCAGGGCCCTCTCCCGAGTTCAGGGCAGGGAGGGACCAGTGTGTCCAACAAGGCAGAAAAGCTCTCTGAGCTGTGGAGAGGAAGGAAGCTAAGCCCAGGGATGGAAGCTGCCATTATAGACTCGGATGTCCCGTCTGAAGGGAGGTTGGCTACCTCTTCTGCTGCCTCTGCCTGGGGAGGGGGGGCTTGCAAACCAGCGGAGGAGGGAGCTGTGTTGTGCCAGCAGCTGGAGCCTCCCAGAGTCAGCCTGCAAAGCTGTCACTGCTCTTGCTCATGGAGAAGAAGTGTTACTCACAAGGAGGCTTCCTGAGCAGTCTCCTTGCTGGGCTGGTTACCCAGATCTGCTCCATAAGGAGGTTCATCAGCTCCCCTGCAGCCCAGCTATTCCTTGGGAAGGTTTGATGTAGCTGGCTTGGTTAATACCAGATGTATTTTTATGAGATATCATTTGTAAAAGGAGTTCCCAGTGCTGGTGAGACCAGACAGGGAAAAAAAAAGTTTCCAAACAGGTTTGGAAACCTCTGTCTTCTAGTCATAGGAAAATTAAACAGAAGCCATCTTTCTGTGTTCAGCCCAGCGAGGTACTGTGAACCTGTCTGGGAGAAATCAGCATCCAGTTCCTGATTAAAAAGGTGGGAGCAGCAGCCAAGGAGGGTTAAAAGAAGGTATGTGCCTTGAGGCTGTGCTAAAGGGAAACCCTAGATAATTTTTTTAATGTGGCTACTGTCTTGTCTTCTAAAATCCCAGCTGTTTAAAATGATATCAGTGGCTTGGCAGATTCATTCTTTCAGGCCTTTGGTGCTCCCTGCACAGACCGATCAGTGTTTCTGATCATCCGCTCTGATTTCACAAGTGGCTCCACTCCTGCTTTGTGTTTTGAAGGGTTTTCCCCTCTTCTTTTGAGGCTGTGTACTTATTACAAAGCTGTTTTTTCACGAGTGGGAAGGTTTCTCTCAAGGCGAATCTACAGGAGATGTTTGAGGCTGGTTTTGTTGCTGGCTCTTTGATTCATGGTAGTTCCTGGGATGTGTGAAGGATGGGAAGAGGTTCAAAGGAAGAACCCGAGGAGCTGGTTTAACAGTTCAGCTTGGACGATCTCTGTGTGGAAAATGAAAACCTGCCCCTCTGCTCCCACTACCAAAATGTGATGTGCTGGGAGTCAGCGTGGAGACCTCGATCACGTCAAAGCTGTGGAGTCTGACAGTACTTCCACGGCAGAGGGCAGAGGCTCTTTGAAGGGATGCACTAGGTGCCCTGTTTAAAAATCATAAAGCCCTGGCTCAGGTTCCAGCCCAGGACGGCCTCTGTGTGGCTGTTCTTTAACAAAACGCCCAGTTTTTTTGGCAAAAGACTTTCAGATACAAATGCAGCCAAATATTTGACTAATCCAGCAATTGCTTTGGGATTTTGCTTGAGTTCAAACTCAGCAATTGTGGCTGTTGTGTGGTTGTATTAAGCCTGTGAAGGCAACTGCCCAGAGTAGGTAAAGCCACATTCCACTTTGCCTTTTTTCTTGATGCCATTTCACATTGTAACTTCCTCGCCCAGCAGAGCTGGTGCCTTCAGGCTGCCCCAGCACCTCTTGGCACAGCCCGTGTGCTGCAGGGAGCTGCACCCGCTGGCCTGGCAGTGGCGAGGAGACCAGCTTGTCCCTTCAGTGCTTCACAAGGCATAAATGAAGCAAGCTGCTCCTTTCCCAGCACTGCTTCTGAGCACGCTGTGGTGCTTTGTAGCTGCCGTGACTGTGCCTAGGGCTCCTGTGGGCTGAGGCTGGAATGCATGTCACGGGCTGGGTTTGTCCCTTCCCTGTGTCCCATTTACAGCTCTTGTTTTTTCTAATCTTCCTCTCCTTTGCTTCAAATCACAGACCCAGATGTTGGTGTTTGAAAGTGCCCTGCAGGAGAGGTACTGGACCTGCTGGGGCTTTAGATGACCGATTTGCTGTGAAGCCAGGAGCCAAGGAGACCCGTCCCACTGCAAATGGAGCTGCCAAGTGATGCCAGAAGCGGCAAATGCCAACCAAGCTGTGGTGGACCAGGTAAAGCACATGAGGTTCTTTTTTTCTTGGCCTGAAGAAGTTGGAGGGAAGGACCACTTGTGGCATTTAGCGTGGTCCTTGGAGCTGACCATGGGAGGATCTTGCTGGGCTGTGGGTGCTCAGGTATTGCCATGGTTTTAAATGTGTGAGATGCCCAGAAGTAGAGAGCTGCCATGTGCTTGGGCTCTGAAGGAGGCTCTGTGCCCTCCTTGGGTGGAGGAGAGGAGGGCCTGGTGCTCCCCAGCCTGTGGTGCCCCATGGCACTGGGTGGGATGGAGAGTGCCCTGGCAGGACCCTGCCAGCTGAGGAGAAGAGCTGGGTGTGGAGGAGGAGAGACTGACCCCTGCTCTGCCTCTGTGACTGTGAAAGGCCACTAAGCCCTGCTCCTACAGTGCGCTGGTACTGCAGCGTGTTTCTGCCCTCAATATGGTGGGGACTTAGGTGGTTTTTAGCTTCCAGAGGAAACACAAGGCCAGGAGAGTTAGGATTAAGGTAGAGTGAGCCCCAGAACTATCGAAGCATCCTGTAACTGTGTAGGTGATCGGTGCCCTTGAAAACTGTCCACTTTCTTGTTTAGGCTGAGATGCCTAAGGGCAGTACCCTGCTGGGTCAGGCCTGAACCTCCATCCAGAATGGACCCATCTTCCTGTGGCATTGTCTGCTGGCAGTCACAGCCTCACAGTTACTGCCTTGCTAACCTCCATGTCAGAGATTCCCTTTGAGCTGTGATTAACTTCTTGAGGCTTGTAAATTTTCTTCTGCATTTACACAAAGACAGCTGGCTGGATTGAATGGTTTCATAGTACTACAGAAAAAGAAAACCTAGGAGGCATTACATTTGTTGGGGCCAAGGACTTTGCTTTGTTTCAAAAAGCAGTGGGGAAAAAACAATTTACTCTTTTTGGATTTCATGGCTGCACCACTAATGTCAGGGTGTGCAAAATGTAGGCATTTGAGATACTGTCTTGATTTAGAAAAGGAGTAGAGAACCAGCTCAGGGTTTGGAAGTGGGATGTAAAATAAACAGGAAGTGAGGAAAAAAATTGATTCCGAACATGGGAATAAAAAAGGAGAAAGCAAACCCAGGGCTGTGTGTTGAGGTGTGTGCTACCAAAAAAAATCAATGTTCTCCCCTGCGATGTGGGATTGCACTGCTCAGAGGAAGGCAGGGGAAACATGGCTGAAAGGAGCCAACTTTATTTCCCTTCTTTCTCAGAAGAAAACAAGTACAAGCCCTGCTTGGATTAGAGAGGATTATGGGCTGCCCATTTGGGAATTCATGATTGGGACTTCATGATGATGCAGTTGGGTAAGTGATCTCACTGCAGTTATTTGGTAGGAAACCTTTTGATAGCATCTAAAAGGGTTTGAGTGTCGCAGTCAGTCCCTTCGTTGAGCGCTGGAGTTCTTCCTTCATGGGTTAAAAGAGGGGAAGGGAATGCTCCCATGGATGGTGTAAGCTGTCTGTGCCAGCACTGCCCTCCTCTCCCTGGGCCCTCACTGTCCCTGGGGCAGCCCTTGTCTTTGTCTTTGCTGCAGCTCCGTGTCCTCTGCAAGACACCAGCTGTGCCCAGTTATTCTGTGGATTTGATCTGGTGAGTGCAGCACTGATGCCAGGAAAGATGTTTCTGATGGGCCTGTGTCACCCCCCAGGGGCTCTGGTCCTGGTGTCCAGAGCTGGGCAGTGCCTGTGCTGGGGCTTTGTCTCGGAGCCTGCAGCAGGGCTGCGGGGGGATGCAGGCTGATGGTGCCCTGTGTCCTTCTGGCACTGCAGCAAGAGGGAGGTTAATAATGCCACACGCCTGCTGCTGCTCGTGTGTTTCTGCAGGAGGATGAGAGCTGTCAGCAGCATTTCCCAGGGCATGGATTTTCAGCCCTGTAGAGCGGTTCCCTGTATGAACCAACAGTTCCCTGTGCCTCTGAAGAGAGCAGGGCCAGCAGCCTGTTTCGGTCAGACCCTGCTAGGATGGAGGAGGGTGGCTTGTCTGAAGTGCTGAGGGGGCTGGCTTGCTTCTGTGCTGGGCTGTGTGCCAGTGTGATCCCCTCTCCACGCCCTGGGCTGCTCCACATGTGTCCTCTTGGAGTCAGAAACGCAGGCAGCCAGCTGAGAGCCAAGTGTGAGTTGGGAACGATGGCTCCAAGCTGAGCTTACTGGTGACAGCTGGATATTGTGCAGGAAAACAGAGGGGAGCTCATGGGGCAGAGAGAGTGTTGGCAAGGGAAGAGGGGCTTGTTGGTCCCTGAGGGAGCAGAGGTGGGTATGTCCAACCCCAGGAATGGAGAAGGGGGCAGCGACATAAACCCCGTACATCCTCTGAGTCCATGGTCCTGAGCATCCATGGTGCTGTGAATTTCAGCTTCTGGGCTCTCTTTGTGAAAGCGTGGGTCTCCCCTGGGGACAGATGGCTGATGCTTCCTTTTGTGGCTGGCCTGCAAGCCTTCTTGGAACCGATAAGCCCGGTCATTGGGAAGAAGCCTGGAAGAGACTTGGTCCTCCCTCCACTTCCCTGTCTCAGCTGCACCCGGGTACCTGGGCAGGGAGCTCTGTGAGAGGGGGGGTCTGTCTGAGGAATTTTCCATCTCCAGGCATGGTGAGGGCCAGGACTGGGTCAGAGAGCGGAACGGGGTCAGCAAGGGACTGTCTGTAGCCGCTGCCCCGTGCCGGGGTAACGCACCCGGGGCTGTGGCTGTGCTGGAGCCGGGCGGGTGTGCTGGAGGCGGTTTCAGGCCCTGCTGGCTGTGCTCACTGGGGGCTTTGGGCACTGAGCATCCCTGTCCCCTCTGACCCCGTGTCCCGGAGCTGCTCCCCCCCCCCCCCCCCCCACCCGCCGCCACATCCCCGCCGTTGCCATGGCAGTGTTGGGGCTGGCCGGGATGCCCAGTTGCCCTGGCAATGGGGGAAACAGCCCGTCTGGCATCGGGGATCCTCCCGTGAGTGTGTCCGCACGGCCCGTGCAGAGAGGGAGAGGTGGGGGATGCTGGGGGGTAGTGTCTGCGTCCCCTCCCCGGCTGAAAGCCGGAGGGCGGCTCTGGCTGCCGGTGCTGCCAGGCGGCTCAGCCGCGGGCAGGGGGGGCTTGGGAGCGGGGCAGAGCAGGGAGCGGGGCTGCGGGGGAGCTCGGGGGGGACAGTGGCACCCCCTGCCCCATGCCGCGGGGCTGGGGACATCCCTTGTGCGAGAGGGGGGTGCCTGGGGCAGGGGGGCCTCGGTCCTGCCCAACCTCTGCTGGCCGCGGGCTGCGCTCGCCCTCCTGTGGGATCTGTGTCCCTGCACGGCAGCCGCTGGTCTGGGGAGGGTCTGAGGGGGGAGGTTGCCCCGGAGCACAGGGCGGGGGTCTCTTGTGCAGGGCGAGAGGCACCTGGAGGCTGCAGCACTTTCCCTGTCCGGGGGCTGGGAGCTGGAGCCCCTTCTCCCCCCGAGCAGAGCCGGGCAGGGAGCAAGCTTTGCTGCCGGAGAGGGGACGTGCCGGCCTGTCTCCCTTTCTTCCCCGGGGGTGCGGCTGTGAGTGCACCCGGGCTGGGGGTGAAACGTGGAGGGGACGGGGGCTGCCTGCCTCGCTGCTGCTGGCCTTGCCCGCCTTGGTTTGCACAGGGCCTTTGGGCTGTTTTGGCCTGGAATCTCTTTTGCACGGTGTGTACCTGAGGGCTTAGCTTCTTCTTGCTCTGTCTATACAATGCTGTGGAGGCTGAGGATGAAAAATGCAGCAGGTGGCCTAGCTGGGAGGGACTGCAAAGCCAACTCCCCCTCCCTGTCCTTTCCCTGCATTTGAAATCCGTAGGTGATTTTCTGAGCAGCAGTTCCTGCGTACATCCAGGGAAAGGAGTGGTGGGCTTGGCAGTGCTAGGACTACAGCTGCACTCGATGATCTTAAAGGTCTTTTCCAGCCTAAACGATTCTATGAGATATGGTCCAGATGCCAGAAAAAGGGTAAATAAAAAGGGAGATGCAAAGTTGCCAATCCAGGATAGCAGAGATCGGATGCTGGGAAGGGGAAAATGGTGCTGTAAATACTTAAGGCAGGAGCCACAGCTGAATCTCCAGCAGACCCTTGAAGGGACCCTTGGTGCATCTCACTGTCAGCTGAGAGATGAAGTTCATTAAAAGAAATAGTTGTGGCTCTTTTACTGTACCCACAGCAAAAGGCTGTTTTGGCTCAGGGAATATTTTTACGGAGTTTTACTTCTATGAATCTTAACTCTGCCACTTAAATATGGTCTAATGATGAAACAGTGTGGGGCGGCCTTATGTTCTCCACTTAGGAAGGGTGCCACAGCCTGGAGACACAGGTGTATCCTTTGGGTCTGCAGTGAATGGGATTCTAGATTTTCAAAGTGTCACTGTTACACCTTCCAGGTTTGCCTAGTCATGGCCACTGGGAAGATTCATCGGTCCATGGGGTCCTCCAAAATGGCTGATGGACTCCAGAGTAAGGTGGCAGTACGTCGTTATCCGAAGCTGGTCAGAGAGGCAGAGCAGCGTGTGCCTGTAAGTACCTGCTGGGGGCCGGGTAGGAGCTGGGTTAAGGCTGGCAGCTGCCCCTGTCCCTCCTCTGCCTTCCCCTCCCGTTGTCAGGGTGCTGTGGAGCCAGGCACCACCTCCCCACCTCTTTGCTGCCGTGCTTCTGTTGGAGGGGGCTGTCATGGTGCAGTGGGGGGTGGACTGTGTTGCTTCAGGGAAAGTCCAGGGTCTTTCCTGAACGTGCCAGTGGAGCCGAGATAAGGGAATGTACTGGGCATTGCACGGGAACAGCTGAAGCACAAACGTGCTTCCTTCCGTCCTCTTTGCTGTGTGGGCAGTAACATCTTCTGTCCCGTGGGCATACCTGCCAGTGCTGCTCTGGCCACGCCGCTGGGCAGCTGGGCATGTGGTGGGCTGCTCAAACCGCCTGGAGTCTTGACAGGACACGGCTGTCCCAGATAGAACAGCTTCCAAAAGAGTTGTTTCATGGTGTCTCGTGTCCTGTGTGGAGCACAGATGCAGCCCTGCAAACAGCAGTGGATTCAGGGCGATTCCTCCTTCCCACCCACAACTGTCCCCTTTGCTGGCTGGAGCTCCCTTCACTGGAGGTGACCCAGTGCTGAGGCTCTGTCAAGGAGACATCTCTGTATCCTTCTGTGGAGGGGTCTGTGAGGCCAGAACAGAGGGAAAAGGAGTGCTAATGGAAAAGAAATAACGAAAACTTGGACCCATTCCTCTCCACCTCAGCCTTGGCACAACACTGCTTTTCTGCTTTCCTCTGACTCACCCAGCAGTGCCATCTCCACCTGCGTGTTGGTTGTGAGCACTGTGCAAGGGTGGAGTTAGGGGATCTCTGATAACTCCTCCCCGCTCTCTTCAAAGGTCTCTGGCTCAATCCAGCAAAACGCAAGAGGGAACAAATACCCGAAGAGCAGAAATCCCCCAACATGTCACATCACCTCATGAAGGAGAAGCTAATGGGACAGAGCCACTTGCTTAGAGCGTGTGTATTCCACTCTATATCATTAATTTACCGATGTTAAATATTTCAGCAGGTAATTTACGGGACTTCCAGGACTATCCTAGTGGCTGTGATCACAGATTACTCATCAGTGGCACTTGAACGAGAAAAGTCTTTCTGCAGAAAGGCATTTCTGTAGCTCTTGCTGGTGTTTTGCATTTCAGCTGACTCCCTCTGCCTTCCTGAAGGAGATGTCTCTTACCACCAAGCAGAGGCTGGCCAGCACCCGGGAGATGAGGCGGCCCCGGATTACGCAGCTTCTAGACATGGGTGAAACCTCCCATCACAAGGTAGCCTTTTCCTGCCCTTTTCCTTGCTGCTTGATGTGACATTTGAAGAGGGTGTGTGTTTGTGACAGGCGTGCCTCGGGCTCATCTGAATACCTCAGTGGCTAGGGCCTGTTGTCTTTTCAAACTGCTGGTGGTGGTGGAGTTCCTTCTGCTGGGAAAGGTAGAATGCTTTTCCCTGGTGAGAGGTTGGAAGTGCTGGTCTGCACTACGTCAATATAAATAACCTCTGCTGAAGTTGGTGGGTTTTGCTGGAGTTTAGCTGATACTGGGGAAGGCTGGGGCAGGCCACAAGGGCTCGAGCTTGCCATTTTCCATCCTCCTGGTGAAATAGCCACCTCGTGCTTTGGTGTAGTCACTGTCAAACGCTTGGGGTCATGGGACTCCCTCAACGGTGGCAGCATTGCCCCTTGAAGGCTGAGGGCCTATAGAAATTACTCAAGATTTAACAAAACCAGGTGCATTAATGTTTTGGGTTGGAACGATGTGTGGGACCTTTACAGGGTGTTAGATTTTGCAGGCTGCCAGATACACAGGGGAATCGCCCTGGGCGGAGGGGAGTGGAAGTGCGTTCTCTGGATCACTTAGATGTATGTTTAAGCTGCCTTTCTCACAGGACTGCTCACTGTAGCACACAGTCCAAACGGGTGGATCGCTGAGGTAGGCTGTGAGTGGAAAATTGCCAGCAAGAGACCTGTAACCAATTGGTTAAGGATTGCCCTAGGCAGCACAGGAGGCTGGGAACGCATCAGATGAGCGCACACGTAACTGGCAGCGTGCTGCAGGCACGAGCTGCCGTGTGAGCGTGGCTCCTGTGGAGCAGCAGGAGGCCTGCCTGGGTCTTTTGAGTGGGAACAGTGCAGCTGGGAGAGGGGAGACAAAGCAGGGAGGAATTTTCTCAAGTATTGCCTCTGCTCTGTGAACATTGGCTGTTTGTGTATAGTTTCAGACATGCTTCTGCAGTGGTATTAAATGAAATGGCAATAATGGAATACAATAAAGCATCTATTTAAAGCCTGTGGAAAAAGGAGATACCAAGTCCACTCTTACTGAAGTTGCCCAGTAATGCTGAGAAAAGAGCTAAACCTCACCACTCTCCAGCATTCACCTCCTTTGTCTTTTTCCCAACTACTGTGTTACTTTCTTTTTAGCCTTACCTCCTCTGGTAGTGTTGTCTTCTAACTGGTTTCTAGGCTCTCTATCAAAAAAGATATTTAGGGATGTGTGGGACTCGGTCTCTCTGTCTCAGAGTAAAGATCATCCCAAAATTGTTTCCCGTGGAGTCTCGTGTAAATTCTTGGGTTTCGCTTGCTCCATGAGTGCTCGTGGCTCTTCCAGGAAGTGCTCTGGAGCTGTGTGACCACGTCAGCACAGGGCTCTGCTGGCAGTAAGCGCTGCCTTGCATTCTGGAGAAGGAAACCTGGAGGAACACCCGCCAAAAGAGCTTCTTAGCTTGAGCCTTCTCAGTGTGGTCCAGAAACTTTTGATCAGCTCAGAACACAGGTGGGGGGCTGTTTCCTTGCGTGAGCCACGCGGACGTACTCACCAAGAGACTGTACTCCACTGGAGATCGGTGTAGGATTCTTTCATGAATGTTTCTCCCAGCAGCTGACCCTCCTCTCACCGCTCTGTCTTGCCTCTCCAGTTCTCAGCAGTTGACCTGGAACAGAGCTTGTTTCAGCCTTTTCCTTCAGAGGTGGTATTCCAGAACTACGTCCCCTTCGAGGCCTACGAAGTGCCACTGATTCTGAGGAACACTGACAAGGTAAGTGCTGGGATGCGGAGGTTTAACACTGTGCTGGAAGAGGAGAGCAGTGTAATTCCTGTGGTTTACAGCATAACAAGTTATCTGCTGCAGCACAGCACACCCAGAATAAAATGTCTCACCACCTTTATTCTGCAAGACGGTGGAAATCTTCCCCCCCTGATTTTGGCCACGCATTGGTGGTATCTAACGCAAAGGAGCTTTTCTAGTCGGCGTCCTTCCCCTTGAAAGCCCTGGATTGATGGGAACGTTGAGCGTTGTACAGTTCTTACCTGCTCTCCTGCTTTACCTCGAGTGTGCACCATGTGCTGGTGGCTCCCTGGTTAATCTCGGTTTCTGGCAGGGCACCTCTGCCTCTCACAGCCTGTTTAGCTGCCTCTGTGCAGCTCACTGTCAAGGCCCAGGGCTTGAGCCTTCTCCACTTCATGCTGGAGGGAGTTATGGTTAGTGGCATTAGCACTCCAGGAAGGGTGTTTTGAAGCAGCAGGGGAAACGGACTGACTTAGCAGAAGCAGTGGGAGGCCTTTAGGTGCCACTTTAGGCTCCTGCTAAACTTAATGCAGTTCTGCTCAGGTTTTTCTAAGCAAGGTGGCTCTCTGCTTTCCCTTCGGAGAACCACAGCACATCCAGAGTAATGTTCTCTTGAAGGTCTCCACCTTTACTTGAAAAAATTGTGATCGTTTTGAGATTTCCCAGGAAAGTTGAGAAGGGAGAAGCTGAAAAATGCCAGCAATGTTGTTGCATTGTAAAGAGGAAAATTGAGACCTTTTGGATTTTGGCAGGGGAAACGTTTGCTTGAATGAGTCATGTGCCAAGAGCAGCTGGTGGGAAAAGGCAGGAGGGAGGAAAGGAGCTGAGTGGGAAAGTGCTCTGGGAGAGAACATTGTACGTGCAAGGGTTTCTCTTGACACGTAAGAGTAAGTGTGCTGGAAGCAGAGAATGTTCAGAAAAAGAAAGGTGTAATTAAAGATACTGTTCTGTAATGAAGAGTAAGATGTGTACGTGAGAGGAGGGCAGGACGGGCAGAGGGAAGTGTCCGTGAGAGCACGTGAATTAACCCCCCCTCCAAATCTACCAGTCTTGTTGGAAAACAAACAAGCGGACAAAAAAAGCTGTCAGGGCATGTTGCAGGTGGGGGAAGAGCAAGAGAAGTCAGAGTATATTCTGAGGGAACAGGTTTTGACAGGGACATGGTTGAAAATGGAAGACCCTTTGGCAAAGACAGTCGCAGGGTGGTCCCTCATGTTATAGACTATCTTGCCAAAATGATGCAAGTTAGGACAAATTAAATTTCAACTATTTATTTTAGCAAGCGGCAATAAGCAAAACAGCGCTGGGCGGCCGGGGAGTCCCTGCTCCACCAACGGCGCGCGTTCACTTCCCGAGGGTCCGTCTTTTTTATATCCTCCGCCTTCCGTTATCGGGTCTCTCTGAGAGGTGTACCCTGCGTCTGCGCACTTTGCAGCTAGGGGGTCGCTCCATCCGGGTCTTCCTCACGTCACCAGCTTCTCGTATTTCCTGCTTTCCTGAGAGTGGCTCACAAAGCTTTTGTTTATATCTTACAGAGTACAGACACTACCCCTTCTACCCCTTTGTCCTTCTCCCCTTTGTCTTTCTCCCCTTTGTCCTTTTCCCCTTCTCCCTCTTTTCAGTCTTTTGCACAATAGGAGTCCCTGCTTCAGCATTTCAACTTAGATAAGCACTTGCAGTCAGTCGTTACACAATGTAATAGTTAAGACTAAGCTTAGGCTTACATAGTTCATGGAATAACATGTCACGAGCTCCCGGTATCTTTAATGGAATTTGATGAACAAACAATTTACTGTCTATCACAATTCCCCATTTTTCTTTTTATCATTTTGTTCATCAAATCATTGCAATTCTTGTTGACTTAACAGGAGAGTTTTTTTCAATTTAAAGTCGTCATCTAATTGGTCGTTTTTGGCTTTAATGAGTATTGGACGGGTGACAGACATCAGATATGTTACCCGCTGCATCATTCTCCAAGTTATGACATATAATATTATTGACAAAGTCAAACTGATCAAAATTAATATCAAGAGAACCACGATGGGGTGACACAACTTATTCAAGATGCCTGTAGCAGTAGGTGACCATCCAAAAGGGTGTCCCACCAGTCATGTTCTGCATTCTTTTTTGCTCTTTCCAAGACTCGGTGTATTTCCTCCACATTGTGATGAACAGTTATTAGAGTTTTCTGTCCGTTTTCTCTAACTTTCTCTAAAATCTCAACTAAGTCGTTGTGTTGAAGTAACTGCTTAACCAAAGTGAGATTCATTCCAATGGGTGTAGGTTGTAAATTATGTATTAACCTATAATTGGATTGCAGGAGTTGGTGAGACATGACCGGGGCTAAATAGGAAAAGTCACATCTGATTATCTTTGTGAAATTGCAAACACAGAGATTTGAATAATTTTTAGTCTCTGCTATGACCTTGTCTACGGTTAAGAATTCACAAACCGTCCTCAAACATACACAACCTTTGCCGATATATATGAGTACTGTTTTAGGACTTTCATTGGGATGGACCTCAAAGTGGTAAATATTTTGTTCGGTATCTAAACAAATATCTTGTGCCTCAATTGCATTGCCTTCACAAATGAATCCTTGTTGTTCCCGTACAATGCAAGACTCCAGATTGACAGTTTGCCATTTTTCGTTTACCTTTCGGGCCCATAGTCTATGCTCAGAAGGATAGAGTATGGTCCCGTTGTGATTCAGCCCTAATGCAATGATAGGATAAATTTGGTATACGGTGGCATTGTAAATAGTGAGTATAAAGGTAGTAGCTGTGTTTGTGATGGGGTCATAGGTAAAGTTTACCAGGTTCCACCAGGATTGGAGTCTCCTTTCAAAATCAGTGGCACTGTCCCAAATTATTCTCTGAATTTCAGTAGGAAGAATACCTTCTTCACCTTCTCTTATAATTGAGGCAACTATCGACTGCATCCATATTTGAGCCTGGATACAGCTGAGAGCCAAAGAGAGGTTATTTTGGAGCACACTGAGTGCATCTGTAATCAATTCATGATCCTTTATATTTACCTTTTCCCCTTTTGGTAATATATTTGACAACAGCCACTGGTTAGCCCCCAAAGCCAATAAGGAAGATCGCAAAGGCCGTTGTATATTAGTTAAATCACTAATTGAGGTAGCCAACTTGTTCATTATCACCTCCGAATCAATACTATTGAAAACTCCCAATCCTGTTCCCAAAGCACCGGTTAGGTCTCTCTGCATTCTTTTTGTGTGAGGAGTTCGTTTTTGCAGCCAGGTTGTCCATCCCTCGTAAGAAGTCTTTAGGAAAGGTGAACAGGCTGGCTGAATGTTTGAAACATTATTTTGCATCAGCAATTCAACTTGTTTGAGAGACCACGCTGGGTTAAACAGCATTTGTTGCTGACCTGTATTTCTAATTGCATATGGTCCAATTCCAAAGATTCTTGGGCTAAGCACGACCGTTGGTTGTGTTGGAACAGTATGAGCAGGAGTAGTTGTAGTTTCCTCCTGTATGTTCAGTGGGAATCGGAAAGATATAGCTTGATCCCCTGACCTGGTCCCTCCCAAACAAACTATGGACACCGGTTGGGTTGCAGTAAATGCATACCAACAGGCCTCCGACTCACAACGGGTTTGAGCTATTTTAGATTCTGTCTTGTCTCTGATAACGATTTGAGTCAAAGGGGGTTGACTGACGGTTTGAATCAAAGGGTACCGACTTGTTATCACACTTACATTGAATACTCTGCAGCCTATCTGTATCTCATCTCCTTTTTTAGCTGTCCAGGTATGGGATGAATTCTCCCATTTATATGTTTGTAGTGTTAGGTTATTGCTTAGTATGGCGGTTGCTAACTCTGTCCCATACAAATCTGCACCCATACGTCCTGTATGTCCATAATAAGCGTCTGCCCAAGGCCATATAATTTGGTTAGTTAGGGTATGTTCAAAAGGTTGGTGGGATTGGTTAGTCGTTCTAGCCCACCCTGGTGGTGTATTCATTGTGGCTAATACACCTAGCCAGACTATCCAATAGCTCCAACAGAAGGCTGGCGGGATTCTATAGATTTGCGTAGTTTTTCTTAGTCTCTTTTGTATCGGGGTGTTTGGCACTCTCGTCTGGCCCTTCTCCCTCAGGGGCCCTTTTCTCCTCAGAGTAGGGCAGTAAAGTTTTTCCCACTTTGGTACGTCTCTGCCTCCTCTGCCTACTCTGTTGCTTAGAGCAGCAGGGTGTTCCATCTTCTCGGCAGCAGCCGTATTCTTCAGGGGTACGTTTGTCTCTACTCCGGGACACATAGGTCTCCCAGTTTTTAGCTTTGACCTCGAGTCCATGACAGGGGACCCAGGGGATCTGCTTTCTACAGATCACCCTTAGGATCTGTGGGTGATATTCAGTAGGCCAATTAGGGTGAGTGCACTCTATTTCGGGATTTATCCCTTTAGTAAATATTTTCCACCAAGTTTTAGAATCTTCAATTATTTTCCCGTTTTTACTCCAATTTTTAGGGACTGATTAGTTAATCTCCGTTCTCATTGATAACACTGATTACAACTAGACTGGAGATTTATTCCATGTGCATTATGAATCCCCCAGCCTTCTTTACATACATTACACTTTACACTTTATGCATATAAAAGGAAAACAAATACAAGTTTCAATTGGACAAAATATCAGGGTCTCACTCATCGAGTCCTTCGTAGGTTCTTATCTCACAATGTGTAGAGAGTTCTTTCAGGTTTTCCGAAGGGTGACTCGTAGATCCCCAGGAGGGCTGGTCACTTTCCAGGCCGAATCCTGTATAGGTCCCTTTACCCGGCTTGCGTGTGTCCACCCCTTCTCAGCAGTCCGAACAGCAGTTTCTGTAGTGACAAGAGCAACATAGGGTCCTTCCCAACGGGGGGATCAAGGAAGATTCTTTCCATGATTTGATCAGTACTTTATCTCCTGGTTGGATTTGATGCATGGCCACATCCAATGGAGGCCTTTGCACTACCATCCCCCGGGCCTGCAGTTGTTTTCCTCTTGCCATTAGCTGTATCAGGTAGGATTTTATCTTTAATTCTTCAAGTTGGGGGTGATCCGGTGGCATTTCTAAATCATAGGGCATCCCATATAGCATTTCAAAGGGAGAAATGCCAACATCGGTTCGGGGCTGAGTTCTGATATTTAACAATGCTGAAGGGAGACACTTTACCCATGACATTTTGGTTTCTAACATTAATTTGGTAAGTTGTTTTTTTTATTTCTCCGTTCATACGTTCAACTTTCCCTGAGCTCTGCGGGTGCCACGGAGTGTGGTACTGCCACTGTGTACCCAGGGCAGCCAAAGTCTCTCTGGCTACTCTGGATACAAAGCGTGGACCCCTATCTGAGTCTATTGCTTCTATTGCTCCATACCGAGGTATAATTTCTTCAAGTAATATCCTTGTTACTGTGTGAGCTGTGGCCCAGGCTGTGGGAAAGGCTTCTACGAATTGGGTTAAATGATCTATAATTACTAATAAGTATTTATACCTCCCCACCTTTGGTAATTCGGTGAGGTCTATTTGTATTCTTGCGAAAGGTCTATGAGCCAATTCTCGCCCCCCCATATATTTGTTTTCTTATTTGGTGTTTATTTACTTTTTACAAACCATTCCCCTATCACTTGTTTGGTTATATCATATATCCCAATGAACATGTATTTAGTTGTAAATTGATCCACTAATGCCTGAATTCCCCAATGAGTGTTTTTATGGAATTGCTGCATTATCTTGGTAGCTATGGGTTTTGGGAGAACTTCTCGGCCGTCCGGGAGTTCCCATGTTCCACTAGCTTTCTGTTTAATCCCCATTTGATTTAATTTTACTTGTTCTTGAACTGTAAAGCTTAAAATTTCATAGGGTTTTCCATGAAAAACAAACAAACAAACAAACAAACCACCACTTAAACCCTGGTCTTTCACATATACATCCTATGCCGTCTACCCCGAAATCGTCCCAGCAAGCATAACAGGGGAGGTAATTATCTCCACAATTAACACACCGCTGTCTGGCCTCTATCGGATCATCCAAGTGCAGTGCTGATAGCGCTGCTCTCTTTGCCTCTTGATCAGCAAGGTTATTCCCCCGTACTAAAGGACTGAGCCCCCTCTGGTGTCCTTTTACGTGTACTACCGCAATTTCGCTGGGCCCCCGTATAGCTTGCAAAATTTGTGATATTAACTCCTGATGTACTAGGGCCTTCCCCCGAGAATTGATTAAGCCTCTCTCTTCCCATATTTTCCCAAAGGTATGTACTGCTCCGAAGGCATATCTAGAATCGGTGTATATAGTTCCCACTTTTCCTTTTAGTAATTGCAAAGCCTTTAATACTGCATATCATTCGCATGCCTGTGCTCACCAGCTGGGATTCAAGGGTCCTGATTCTATCACCTTAAAAGTTTTTCCATCAATTATGGCATACCCTGTTTTTCTTTTTCCTTCTACCACTCGAGAGGATCCATCTACAAATAATTTTTCTCCTTTCCCTAATTCCTCTTCTTCCAAATCTGGTCTTATCTTAGTCTGCTCCTCGATGTTACGGAGGCAATCATGAAAAAGATTTTGACTAGGTTCTCCATACAAAAATTGGGCTGGATTTTGTAACGATGTTGTTTCAAGGGTCAGGTGGGGGGACGTAATGAGGATTGCCTCATATTTTACCAGTCTAGCATCGGTTATCCTTTTTTCTGCTTTTTGCTGTAACACACCCCTGATATTATGGGGTGATAATACTCTCAATTCACTTCCAAAGGTTATTTTGTGTGTTTCCTCAATCAATAGAGCTGCTGCCACCACAACTTGTAGGCACGTAGGTCACCTCTGATTTGTTTTCCTCCCCAAACCTCCATACAATAATAAATCATTTTTACTTTGTTTTTACCCCACCTAGAGGGGTAATCTTCCCAATGACTTATCATCAAGCCTAAAGGAATATCTGGTGGTATTTGGGGGTACCTCACCTTGGGTCCCACACCACCCATGGGATCAGAAGGCTTGCTCTTCTTCTGTCCCATCTTCCGGAGCGCCTTCACACACTCACACACTCCTTTTCCCCCTTTTCGTGACCCAGTCCCTCGCGGGATATGGGAACTGCACTACCGAGGGGTCCGCACTCGCTTCGCCCTGCTGGGCGTCTCACACACCACGCTCCGGGAAACCCAACCCCAACCGAACGGTAACCGGCCTATACTCACGCAACCCTGCGTCTTCGTCCGGGGCTTCGTGCACAAAGATTATGGGGTTACCGGTGTTCTTTTGCTTGTTGCCGAGTTCTGGAGTTCGTCGGTAGAGGGTGTGATGTGATAGCACCCAGCCAGGGCCGCTGAACTCAGCGGGGCCGTGCCTCCCCGTATGGGGCTTCCCACCAGATTGCCTCTATCCGAGTCACGGCACCAATTTGTTATAGGTTAATTCCCAAATTGCCCAATATGGGAGTCAGAGCCAATCAAAATTTTAATTATTTATTTAGCAAGCGGCGACAAGCAAAACAGCGCTGGGCGGCCGCGGAGTGTAACTCCACCAACGGCGCGCGCCTACTTCCTGAAAGCTTTCCCTTTTATATCTTCCGTCTTCCGGTGTCTTTGTCTCTCTGAGGGGTGTGTTCTGCGTTTGTGCGCCTTGTGGTTTCTTCGTCCGGATGGGCTCTGGTAGGATTGTCAGGGCACGAGCTTTTTCCTATTGGGTCTTTTGAAAGTCTCATGATTCCATCTTTCAGCGGGCTTTTTATCAGCTCTAGGTGGGGTTGTTGGTTACATCGTTCCAAGCAAACAGCACACTTTATAGTTTATCCGTATATATTCAAACATTCATTAATATTATTATAATATAGGTTATAGTGATCCAAATCATTTTGGATGCACACAGGGTATCATATTCTATTTTTCCAGTATTTCAGACAGCAAGATCTTATGGAATGACATCTCTATGAGATACTTCTATGCCTTATAGGGTGAGATTAAAGTTTAATAGATAGACAACGACTTTGTAATTTTACTTCCTCATACACCAAGGTTGATGAACAAACATGCTCCTCCTATTTATTACAAAGAATGAACCTCCATTTTTCCCAAGCCTCACGTGGGTTTGTTGTTTATCAGCGAAGCTGCCTGTCAGTCAAAATTGCCTGTTTTAGACTTTCTGAGATGAGTTTTGGTGCTCAGGGGTTGATATCAGTGTGCTAGAAAACACCTATTTGCTGTGTCTGTGCTTGTGGTATCCCAGAGGGCAGAAACTTGCAGCAAGGTGCCTGCCTGGACTCCTGGGTGTGGGGAGGAATGCCCAGAAATCTGCCTTGCCTGCACTGGCAGCTGCCTGGCTACAGACACCAGACAGCAAGAGCCTCCAGAGAGCCGAGAGTGGCTTTTAATAATGAAACCACACTGTGAGTCAGTGCTGGTCATGTATCTCAAGGCAGAAAATGCCTCTTAAGGCCATAATTGATAGGCCCAGCCTGGGGGGTTGTCTGGCTTTCCATCATTTTGGCAAGTTGACTGCTCTCATCTTCTGCATCAGCCTTTCCTTGTAGTGTATTGGGCTTCTCCCTTGCTTCTCTACAGCCCCCTTTAAATTCCCTTAGCCATCTCCTTGTTTCTTGTCTCTTTCCTATGTTCCTCCTTTTGCTCTTCAGGTTTCCTTTTATTCCCAGTAAGGCCACAGTGTCTGTGGTCTCCTCCTCTTGCTGCTCTGCCTGCATGACTGTAGCACTGCAGCTTGACTGCCCCACTCAAACCCAGTATGTTAGTAGTGAATTTCTTCCTCCCCCCAGTATAACAGGTACTGTTTTGCCTTCAGGTATTTCATCCCCCTCCAGAGTCATGACTGCTTGGGGGTGTGCAGGCAGAAGCCCGCAGGTTCTTTGGGCTGGTTGATGTGTGGATGACTTGATTCAGGTATTATCTCAGGCACTGCTGGTGTCTCACCTGCTCAGTGATTCCTTCACAGCAGGGCGGTGCCCTACTGCCTCTGGCCTAGGGCTATTTTGCCCTGGCAGAATGGATTCCATCCTGGTGTATTAGGTGCATGTACCTCTGTAAGGAACTGAAGGAATTGATGCCTCAAACATTCATCGACAGAGAAAACCTGCAGGACAAGCTGTGGCCTTTGTGATTAGTCTAAGGAATGTCACCCGAGGGAGCAGGAGTGTATGGAAGGCTGCACCCCCCACTCCCTTGCAGTTGTATTGACAAACTCCTTATGTGGGCCTCAGAGGGGGGAAACTGAGTGGAACCGACAGTTTCCCCTCAAGCACAAAGACCGCTAATCCCTGGCTGCACTGGGTAAGCCCGGTACTGTGTGGCTCTGTTGTGTAAGCCAGACACCATGCTTGCCTTGCTAACGACTTCGTGCCTTCACCGTTGAAGAGGCGACAAGGCCTGACCAGAGGTGAGCATTTCTGCCCCAGAAGCAGAAGTATGTTAATCAGCTGATAAGATGAACTGAAACTTTGCTGTGTGTGCACCCACCGCCCAAGATGGTCGGACCTGAGACAACGCTGGATCCAGGGGTGCTGATCCGGATTTCTTTGACTCTCTTTCTCACCTTTCTATTTCTTTCTTTTCTTTTCTTTTCTTTTCTTTTCTTTTCTTTTCTTTTCTTTTCTTTTCTTTTCTTTTCTTTTCTTTTCTTTTCTTTTCTTTTCTTTTCTTTTCTTTTCTTTTCTTTTCTTTTCTTTTCTTTTCTTTTCTTTTCTTTCTTTTCTTTTCTTTTCTTTTCTTTTCTTTTCTTTTCTTTTCTTTTCTTTTCTTTTCTTTTCTTTTCTTTTCTTTTCTTTTCTTTTCTTTTCTTTTCTTTTCTTTTCTTTTCTTTTCTTTTCTTTTCTTTTCTTTTCTTTTCTTTTCTTTTCTTTTCTTTTCTTTTCTTTCTTTTCCCTTTCCCTTTCCCTTTCCCTTTCCCTTTCCCTTTCCTTTCCTTTCCTACAGATTTATAAGAGATCACATTGCTTATTATCCTTCTCCAAGTTTAAATTGTTTTCTACCGCAAGTAAAACATTTTAACCGATCATTTGGTGTCGTTTCACCTTAATTTAACCCGAGGGGATCACCCTTGCGACTCTCTGGGCTTCCAGCCCAGGTTGTGACAACCTCAAGAGTTAGAAGTGCTTTGGAAAGGTGGTTAAGGCGGGATGTCCCCAGGGCATGGCCAGGTATTTTCTCCTCATGTTTCCATATGAGTGGCAAAATCAGTTTCCTGTCTTTCCTGCAGGTTCCTCGGCTGGTGAAGGTTGTCTTGGAGACATCGCCTTACTTCAAGTTGACCAGCCCCGGTGGTGTGTGCTGTAAGGTAGCACCTGGCATGTGTTCAACTTTCCAAATCCAGTTCACCCCTGAGGAGAACAAGGTGAGACTGGAGGTCCGGAGAGGTTGGTGCCTTCAGTGGAAGCTGAACCTGCAGGGCTGGATTCATCTGGTGTGGGTTTTGAGGACTGTCCTGGTTCCAGTGGGGTTGCCCTGGATCTAGAACCGGGGAAACTCTTTCCCCATGGTGAAGATTATGCTCTCATAGGCTGGAGTCTCTTATGTGTTTCAGACCATTTTTATCCTTCAGTGATGGAACATTTGATGTCGTGTCTGCTGGTTTCAGAGATAAGAGAGTCTGCCGTCTGTGGTGGGGCGGCCTCCCAAGGTGTTGGTTTCTGGTATCTGTCCAGTGCTGTGTGATTATGGGTTTGCTCCACTCACGGTAGATACAGAGGCCTGTTTAAAAGTGACCTGTTATTTGGAAGACCCGCAGTGAGCCTGATCAGAGTGGGGACCGCCACCCTTGGAAACTGGAGTCACCTTAATGCCTAGCGTGTTGGACACAGTAGCGAGACAGCGGAACATTATGTCTGAAGTCATCGCGGTTTTTGCGCACTGGTTATAGCCCACAGCCTGCTGTGGGGTCTGCTCCAGGCTGTGGTTGGGCAGTCTGCAGCTGGTCCCCTCTTGGCACTGCAGGATGCTGTTAGCTGCTGCAGCAGGGACTGACGGGCTGTGCTTTCCCTCCCTGCGCTTCCTTGAGCGTTCACGAGGGAAGATGCACGTGGAACAGTAGGAAAATGGCAGGGTGGGGTGTTGATAAGATGATTAGTCATCTCTCTACCCAATGGTAGGGGTTTAATTATTATGGAAAATACTAGAGGAACAAATAGATCCAGAGAGATTTTCTGTTTCCCATCGGGCAGCCACTTCCCTGCCTCACCCTGGACTGGAGCAAAGATGGTGCTTTTCCATGCCCTCTGTTTTCAAGCCTTGCAGCTGTGCTGTCCCTGAGGACACTTGTCTGTCTGCGATGCAGCTGCGAGGCTGGGGCAGAGGGAGGGCTGTGCAGGTGGCAGGGAGCCAGCCTGGCACAGGCACACTGAGCTCTAGATGTCCCTAACTCGGCAGGAGGTTGTTGGGCTGCAGGTGGCTTTGAGACATCTGCCCGAACGAGCACGTACGGGAATAAACGGGCAGGTACAAGCTGCGGGCAGACACGTTACCCAGAGCCTGCGGGGTAGCTGTGTCGTCATGCGTGTTACTGTCAGCTGGCACCTCTTCTCTTGAGAGAACCCTCAAGAACAGGATGCCCAATACTTTGTCCCTTGTCTTGCCCTTGAACTGGCGAGTGTATGGAGCAGGGAGCTCTGCCAGCGAGAGGTCCTCTGCACAGCTTCAGTGACACTCCGGTGGTTTCTGCTGCACTGGGGGTTGTGCAGGGCATGGGCAGAGGGATGCGTGCTGCTCAGCGAGGAGCACGTGGGGATTTATACAGCAGAGTCAGAATTTTGTACAAATCAAAGATTTTGTCTCGTACTTGATGGAGTGTGGGCCAGCGAAGCACCAGAGTGCTGTAGCTCAGCTGGAAATGTGTCAATAGCGCAGTCAGGAGGTGCACGGCACCTTGAAAACCCCTTAGCAAAGAGGCTTTGGGAAACGGTTCTGTAGAGCCACCTGCGTTGGGCTTGCAGTGCCCTGCATGCAGAGTACCTGTGTGTTAGTTGTGGAAGGCTTACGAGTGCTGCCTTTGAACAGCCTCTGCCCCTCTGCTGCTCCATCATCTGCAGGGATGGTGGATCACCCAGTGAGCTGGGACGCAGGTACAAGCCCCTCTGCCAGGGCTGGGCAGTCCTCCTGCTGTGGAGTTGGTTTGAATCTGTTCTTGCCCGGGGTCAGTCTGACTTCAGCGAAGTCACTCCTGATTCAAGGGAGTAACATTGCGGCTAAGCCCTAAATCAAAGGACCGTGTGAGTTGTTAGCGGCTGAAATGCCATGTGCCATGGAGCGCTTGCTTGAAAAATGAGCAGTTTCCTATTGTCTTGCGGTCATTTGGGAATGTGCCACAGGATTGGACTGTCAGAAAGTAAATAAATAGCTGACATGTCTCTGTTTATTGGCACTTGCCTTAGAAATAAGAAATGCCAATTTTTCTGTTGGGCAACGTTTCCAACTAGTTGCTCTTGCTGCTTCTGATGTACACATTTCTGTGTTAGGGCTTCAGCTGCACGGTGTGGGTGTTCTCGTGCCACCCTGTGTTCGGGTGTCCTTGCGTTATGGTCTGACAGTCTCTGCCTAATTGAAAACCATTGTGGAACTGACTGGCAATGGACAGGAATACATACCTTTGTGTGTGTCCTTTGGCTTATTAATAGATTATCTTAAAGGAAGAAGGAAGCAAGGAGCATATAAATACATAGCACAGCTTATTCTGTTTTGTCCTCTCGCTCTTTTCGCTGTAGCAATACGATATATTCAAGCAATACAAGTTCAGTCTGTAAGGTTTGCCAAATCCATTACTGATGCTCAGTGGAGACTGAATTAATGCTCATTAACATGAAATATGACAGGCCGGTGAGCTATTGCATTACTGAAATTAAATTTCAGTCGGGCGCTGTTAGATGTTTGGTAGCACACAGAAGCTATTCCAAGTACACTTTTAAGATGACTTTTGCGGGGAGGAAAGGGGCAGAAAATCAAGGCAGATGGCCCTGTGCAAAATGAACCTGGAGCAAAGTGACCGATTTCAAAGCCTCCTGTGAGTTGGTGGCTGAGGAAGGCAGGAGAAGGGCCACCCCTTCTCATGGAAGCTGTCTTCACCCTCCAGTCTCTCCTCTCTTTTCATGGCCCTTATTTGCCAGCCTTTATGATACCCTGGTTCCAGCAGGGAGCTTTCCCTGCTTGACTTGCTACGTTACCTCATGCTACAAGGATCTCTTCTTCGCAGTTGTCTGCTGCAAGGAGTTCAGTGAAGTACTTAGGATTGGTTACGCAGCAAACCGACACCTCGTTTGCTGGTGTACTGGGCAGTTAGGGTTGCTGTCACTGTGACAGTAATTAATGTTAGCCTGAGCTTGCAGAGCCTGAAATGACACCTCTGAGACACAAGCAGTTCTTTAATTTCATTGGGTGCGAATTCAAATGCCAGTGGTGATACTTTGCAGGCCAGAGCTTGTAACTTATTGCTTCTGGAAGGTGAATAAGAGAAGAGGAACCATTGTACAGTGAGAGGTGTTTCCTTGAAACTGGGAGAGGAGTTGTAGGAAGGATGAAGTTGTATTTTCATGAAAATCTGTAGGCTGAACCTGGTGGGTCTAAAAAGAATCTTTAAAGCATGGAAGTGGTGCAACCCCTCTCTCACCCAGGCATGCTTATTTAGAAACCTGGTTTGAAACCGTCTAAGGGTTTGCAGTTGCAAAGTAAAGCAAGGCTGTAAACTGGTTCCAGCTGTACCCGCAGACTGTAAGCAAGTGCCTAGCAGAGCTGGTAACGCAAGGCAGTGCTGCAGTGGAGAACTGCAGCCTGTATCTCCTCCCGAGGGAGGTGATTCAGCTTGCAAAAGCTCACGGGACTGTGGGTTCACAGCAGCCTGAGCAGCCAGCTTCTGCCTGGCACCCCTCTTCCCTTGGCTTTCCCCCCGTTTGGCCCGAGGCTGCGTTCAGCTTGGTGCAAGGTCCCATTCTGGTGGGTCACAGAGTGTGGCTGGAGGGTCAGGGCACTCTGAAGAGCTGAGTCTGGCCTTGTACAGGATGCAGCGTCCCAGGGTGTCCCTGGAGAGGGGGCTCGGCACGCAACGTGCGTGTGCATGAATGGCGAGAGGCAACTTGCTCTCTCAAGGTCGTGGTTGTCTCTGTGGCCAAATCCTGGTTGCTTTAGCCTTGCCCTTGTGTACCTGGAGAAGTCCCTTTCCCGGGGCAGGCAGTCCCAGTGCCCCTCCCCGGCCCCAGAGCTGGGAAGGTGGCATGTGCTTGCTTCTGGGGGGGTTACACCTGGGGGAGGCATTTATTCCTTGGGCTCTTCTGTACATGGCTGTGGATCCACTTGGTCCTTAGCAATGACAGTGACTTGAAAATGGTTTCCTATTATTTCCCTTAAATAATTCCAACTGTTGAAGTTTCTTTTTTCTTTATCTCCCTGCTGATCTGAACTCCTCGCATCATCCTCTGTCAACCTGGCATCTGGGAGAGAGAAGTAAATATGGCATGCCAAGATTTAACAAGGCAGGCAGCTTTCAAGTGGATTTACAGTGCCTTTGTTACAGTAGTGTGGCCACAGTAACAACAACAACAAAGTAAATAGGATTCTTCATTTGCTAATGCAGTTTCTGAGGATCTAAACAGTCCAGGATGTGAAGTACCCAGATAGTAGGTGCTTTAAGTTCACATGGGCTGCCCGTACCTTTTATTTTAGATGGCTTAGGCTGCAGGATTGAGTACAAAATTGCTAATTCAGAAAGGCTTGCTGAAGATGAAGCGCTCTCCTGAAATGTGATATTCAGTTCTGTAGGTCGTTTGCTGCAGTTTCCTTCCTGGTATTTTACTTTCCAAATACGAGAAGCAAAAGCCCTTCTGCAAGGTCCAGTGTGAATATTTGATATGTCTAGAGAGAAAGATCTTTCTTTATTCTTTTTCACATCTTGGCTGTGACAGCATCTGTTACAGCAACCTTAAACCCCAGCTGGTGGGTAGCGCTGGGTGTTAGTTGTTGTGTTAAAGCAGTAGCTCTGTGTCTGTGCCTCCTCTGGCTGCCTTAGGGCCCTTCCAGACTTGGAGGGGGCGGGTGTGGGGAGAGCAGGAAATCCCAAGCACAGAGGAATCTGAATCTGTTCTGGTTAAGAGAGTTTGTTGTGTGCAATTCCTAAATCAAATTATCTGCTTGCTGCTTCAACAATGATAAAAATATCAGACGGCTTCAAAGCACCGAGGAAAAAAGATCAGGACAGCGAGTGATAAGATGCAGAGCTTCCATCAACTCATGGCTAAGAGAGCTGCTGGAGGTAATGGCTCCTGGGCCTGCTGCAACAGTTTTACCGGTGCTTTCAGCGGGGGCACGGGGATACTTGCAGCCCTGCGATGCCACACCGTCCATCTGGAGATGGATCTGCTCCTCCCTACAGTAAAATGATTTTGGTGATTTGATTTGCCTTCCTACTGCTGAAGGCCAGACAGCTGGGGGGACTGTCTGTCTCTTTTGTGAAGAAGCCAGTGCCGGGGAATAGCACAGCTGAGTTTGCTCTGGCAGGGCTGTCCCAGTGTCTCCCATCTGCAGCTCCTGCTACCACCTGCCTCAGGTAGGCATGCTAACAAGGCATCAGCCCTGCAGCAGAGAGGAAGCAAAGCTATTTCCCACGTCCCCTGAGGCTAGGTGAGCTGGAAAGGGAAACTGAGATTAGACACAGGAAGAACTCAAGTCTAGGGTAGAGCTGGAATAGGCTGCTGAGGGCAGGGGTGGAATTGTTAGTGCTTTTAAGTACTTGTCAGACATCTTGCAAGAAGAGTTTGGGTGTAGAGCTGAGCCAGTTCTGGGGTGGGGAGATAGATCAGATAGCTTTTCAAGGGTGTGTGTCCCCAGCCTTGTCCCTATAATGCTCTGGGAAGGGGTGGGAAATACACACTTACCCTGCACTCACCTGACATTAAAACAATTCCCGTGTCCAGCTTGTTAAATCTTTCACCGAAGAGTGAGTGTTGGTCATGCATGTGGCAAAGTCCTTTTGAAAATGCACCTGAGCGTCCCCTGGCCAGCGTCAGTGAGGTCGCTGCGTTGCTGGGATTGGAGTTAGTGCTGTGGCACAACTGGGTGCTTAGTGGAGCCTTTGATCATCTGCGGTGGTGATCAAAGCGGGTTCTTGTTACTGCTGTAATCCCTTACATGAAATTGCTCTATTTTGGTGCCTCCAAATCAAAGTATCAGATAATTTTGTCTGGTTCTGCCAGCTTGCTGTGAAAGCAGGTGAATCAGTGGGATTGTTTCTTCTTTGCAAGTTAACAGCCCTGTTCAAGTCACGCTGCAGGAATGAAAGGTCACTAAGGTAAAAAGTCCTTTGACATTGCTGGATGCTACTGTTAGAGTCACAGAAAACAGCAGTTTTTCTTCTGCCATGGGATGGTACTGAATGCACTGTGCTGAGATTGTTTCTTTCCCTGCAGGATTATTTCTACCAGCTCACCTGCATCACAGAAAGGGAAAAGTTTATTGTGCCAATCCGAGCTATCGGTGCCCGAGCTATCCTGGACTTCCCTGACCAGCTGAACTTCTCCGTCTGTCCAGTCAAGTACAGCTCCCAGAAAACTCTGCTGGTTCGTAACATCGGGAACCGGGAGGCTCGCTACCGCATCAGCACTGAGAGGTAAAGGAGCTCGTCTTCTTTGTGCAAAACACTGTTGCATGATAACAGGGTTGGTAACAACACGGAACCAGAGCATCTGAGCTGCTGTATTGCAGCCGTAGCTGGAAACGGGCAGGACACGTGGGGTTTGCTGTTGCTTGTAGTGTTTAAGCGTGACGCAACCTTTGATAAAACTCTGCGTGCTGCAGCGAGGTTTTGTACTGCAGGGGTGTCTCCAACAGAGCGTCTCGCAAGACTGATTCTGTTAGATTGAAACGAAGGAAGGCAACCTGGCTGCCCGTGGGCTGTGTAAGATGCTGCGTGGCAGGCGACAGCTCTAGGAGCTCGGTTCCTGTAGACCAAACGGGGTGTTAAGAAATGGGCAAGCTGTGAGCTGGTGAGAGAGACATTTAAGAATTTACCAGCAGCTGTGTCTTTATTTGCAAGTGCCTTTAGAGATCGTAGATCAAAGCAATTGGTATCGAGGCCCTGACAAGAACACTGTGTGGTCCAGGAACTTTGTTTTCCAGTAGGTTTGGTCTGGTCCCTGGGACCAAATATTAAGTGGAATGAGCTTTTAGGTGGAGCTGAGCAGACACTGGCTTCAAAACTGCACCACAGCCCCAAAGCAGCATGCTAATGAGGGCACAGGCAAAAGATGCAGCAAGTGTCTGGTGCATGGGTTGGGGGCCTTTTCTTCTAGAGCTTTATCTCTCCCAGATTTCCTGGAGAGTGCTCGAATCTGTAGGGATCCAGCTTGCAACCTCCTGATCCTGAGTATCTTCTGAAACGGTTACATACCAGCGTCGGCCAAAGACACCCACTGCACGTGAGAGGAGGAGGAGGATGATTAGTGGAGTAGAAGGGAGTGAGAGATCTGTCTAAGCTTAGATCCATCAGGTGACCTCTGTATCCTTTATTCTCTATCTAAACAATTTAAACTTCTGTTTTCTGGCCTGAGCATATTCAGGCTCTCGCCCATTCACAAGTCAGCTGCAGATGCCACCATTTCCTAGTCCATCGTGCTGCTCATATCACGTTTCCTTGCGGCTTTTCTCTGGATTTCCTTCTCTGTGGCACCAAGCATAACCTGTTTGCCTTCACCTTCAGTGCATTTCTCAGCCCATCTCCAATCCTAACCTTTCCCCTCAGTACTGAGAGCGCAGCTCTTGCATCTGGTCACTTCCTGATGACGTTCCCTGCCTGTTACTCATTTCTCTAAAGGCTTTGATGTTTTCTGTTGTGCATTTCCCTCCAGGGAAGAGCTCTTAAGTGAAGCCATGGGGCCAATTCAGCATCCTTCTGCTGTTCCTGTTCGGAGCTCTCCCTTGCCATGGTTTCTACCAGAAGCATGGCTGCATTTTGACCACTTTTTCTTGAAGGGAGAAAACCACCAAAGCCCTCCCCATTATGCAGTCTGGCTTTGTGCCTCTCCTCCCTCTGCATGTCCATACCCAGCTCTTAACTGCATAGCATGGTAATAAAAAATAATGACAGTAGAAATAGAGAAAGTCTCTTCCTGTTGTCGCATTGTTAAGGCAGGATAATGAGTTTCTGCTCCATGACATTCACAGAGATAAATGTCATTCCAGTACATTCCAGTTGAAAATGGTGTCTGGAAGCAGATCTCAGTGCAGCACTGCCTTTTCCTGACATTGCTGACGACATGCTATGCCATGCTATGGGGCTAGAGGGGATCAGTCCGAGATAAGATCCATTTAGGAATGTCCCCACCAAGCTCTGAAAGCTCAGGAAATTATCCTGCGAGGCACAGTGCCTCGAGCCCCCTTGCATCCCTCCCTGTAGTCCCCATACGCTACCTGGAGGCGTGAGATTGGCCAGTTACCATAGGACGTGCAAAGACCATCCAAGGACGTGAAAATAGAGCCTAGGTGCAGTGAAAGAGGGAAATACAGAGCTTGCGAGATGCTGATCCACACAGGATTTCTCAGCACAGAGATGGAGTCTTGGATGCTTTGACTGTAGCAGGCTGCAAGGTGCCATTGGGAGATCTGGACTTGTGAAAGTTTAGATGTCGTACAACAAAGCAAACCTACAAATGGACATAGTTAAAAAGCACGTCAGAAGAAAACGAGCTATTAAAAAACCTCCAAACCTTATCTTTTGTGTCTTTCAGGAGCAGTAGTGATTCATTAAAAGGGTAGATCTAACAGGATGAGAATTATCCTAAAGAGCAGCTCACACTTAATGGATAAAAAGCCAACGTCTATCCCGCTAGCGTCATCTCTCGGCAATGGTTTTCATTTGGCTATGACAATGTGTCAGGGATGTCTCCTTAGCATCTCTTCTTATCTGTAGGCTGCAGACAACAGCTTAGTGACGGTGACTGAACTTCAGGGGAGTTAAGTTTAACCATGGAGCTTGCATCTTTGGGTCTTGGAGAACCAGGTCCATGTGAGGGATAACGAGCTCCTGCTACAGCAGTAAGAGAGTTGTCTTGTGGGTACAGCATGGGGTGGGATGTAGGACATGCAGTGTCTGATTTGTGCTCCATTTCTCAGTCCTGAGAACTGAGTCCTGAACTTGGTTGGATCCTCTTCTTCTGATAATTTGAAGAGATGAAGATATCTTCAGGAGTGTTATTCCCATCCCATCCCATCCATCTGAGGGCAGGAGTGTGTAGACATGGGGAAGGAGTAGGAAGGTGATGGGATGGGAGGTAGTGCTGAAGTGTTGCCCGGGATCCCCCTTAACTGGCAGCTTTTCTGTTCTGGCAACATTTCTGAAAAAAAAAAAAGGGAAAACCCCCAAATCTCTGCCTTTCCCACACCAGGCAATGATCCCACCCAAGCCCTGGCAGAGACCTGCAGCAGTCCTGGCATAACCATCAGTGCGGATGCAGGGCCGTGTAGAACAGCCCAGTTCTGAGGCTGGTGGTGCCTTGTCTTCCCTCCTCTCTCTCCAGAGTCTCAGGTCCAGCACACAAACGTTGCAGGCCCCGTGCTTCGGTGGCAATGCTCTCGCTGGTTGTAATGGGAGCAGGTCAGGCCCCTAATTGCAGCGATATCTCCTTAATGAGCAGAAACTGCAGCAATTTCATCAGCTGTCACTACTCACATGAACAAAGTTCAGCTTGCGCATGGCTCCAGTTGTTCTCGGTATTTTTGTGTGTGTTGCGTTCTCTAATCATGGTAAAACTCTCCAGAACATGTTTTTAAGGTGACAAATTGACCACCAGCAAAGCACTAAAACCAATAACTTTTGTTTTCTAAGTGGGGCTGTAGAAGAGCCACGAAGCCCAGCTGCAGAAGCATGTTTCACCTGACTTGTCCCTTTGCATTAAAGCACTGAGTTTTGTGTCTGTCAGCCAAGAGCCATTTACCCGGTGACAAATCATAATTGCTCATATTAAATCCAAAGTACCCCAACACATTTTCATAATTATTTCCAGTGCATTGCACAGAATTTGCCTGGTGGGCCAAGCAAACAGTTATTGAGCTTGGATTACAACCCAGAGTCCCAGATTGCAGTGCTTGTGAGTACCCAGAAAACCTCCTGTTAAACTCGCCTTGACGTGCTCCTGGTAATGGCACTTCATGTAGCCGGGGGTTTAATGGTTCAGGCTGTGCATGGGATCCTCCTCCCGTGTCTTGTTTCCATGTTGTTGTATCGCTCTAATCTGCCTTTGCACTTATTGAGCTTTTTCTGATTGTTCCTTTTCTTAGAGCAGCTTTCATTGTACTGCCGATGAAACGTGCCCTTTCTTAGGCTAAACTAGGATGTTTTCAAGGTAAAAAAATGAATTCTGCACTTTAAACCATAATTATTCTGTGGTCTTCCAGAAAGACACTTATCCTCCCTGTCTGATTCCTAGGCTGCAGTGTCACTGGGACAGGTAATGCCCTGACATTTGCATCTCTTGAGGTGGAGTTTATAGGTGGCAGGGAAAGACAGATTCCTGAGGAAGTCAGTGTCAAGTTGTGCAGGCAGATAGCTCTCACCATCTCTGTGCTCCTCAAAACCCATCCTCTGGCTGTATTGCTAGCGGTCAGACTCCTGAGCCTCCCTGCAGAGAAGGGGATGCAGAGTATGGGGGAGCTGAGGTCGTTTGACACCACAGGATGTTCGGAGAGCTGGATCTCTTCAGAAGTGAGAGTCAGTAGAGCCATTTCTGACCCTCTATGTTCTGTTTTTTTCTGCTGACTGTGGCTTGTTTGCTTCTTGCTTGCACAAGTGAGCTGAAGTGGAGTAGACTGCAAAAGGAGTATAGTCCCCGAATCGCCCACAGTAGCCCTGACGTGTCTCTGTCTCTGCATTGCAGCCCCTTCTCTGTGGATCCCTCCATCGGGACTCTTGGGATCGGTGATGCCATGCAAGTAACAGTGGAGTTTCACCCGCTGAAGACCGGGGATCATTCCAGTTCCCTGGTAGTTCGCTATGACACAGGTAAGCGCTGGGCACTGCGTGGTGCACGCTCTCTGCGTCCTTCAGAGCAGAGCCCTTTCTAAGCAGAATAATGTTAAACTTGCTTTACAAACTACTTCTAAAAGCTTTTCTTTCAAAACCTCTGCACGTTTCAGTGCTTAGAAGGGAGCAGATAAGGGGCAAAGGCTGAGTCTGTTCTGTGTGTCCTGTGTGGCTGTGTGCTGGTCCATCCCTGGTGTCAGCACGGTGTTCTCCACCCAGCACGCCCCCGTGACAGTCATCTACCATCATTTCCCATTGCCGCAGCCACCTTAATTCCCTCTCCAGGTGTGCCTCCCCTGTCCTTTACCTCAGGGAAAAAGTGACAAATAGTTGGTGTTTAGGGGTGTCCTGGTTTAGCCAGGATAGGGTTAAGTTTCCCCAGCAGTGGGGGGGGAGCTCTAGCCGGGTTATTCAGATACCATGCGGACGTCACATCCTGGCGCCAAAGCGAGACGGTCGGTTAACACGTGTGTTATGCCATCGCGCTTCTCACTGCTGTATTGGTAGATATTTTGCTCTGTTCATTGTTATCACTGTTACTGTTATTGTTGTTGTTTGTTGTGTTGCTGTTGCTCTGTTGTATTAAACCTCTCCTTATCTCAGCCCCGGGCTTTGTATTTCACTCCCTTTGTGGGGGAGGGGCAGCGGCCACATGGTCTCAGACCCCGGCAGGGATTAAACCACCACAACTTTTGGCACCCAACGTGGGGCACGAGAGGGCTGAAATAAGGACAAGAAGAGAAGGTGTGTTAGAGCAATCTGTTAGGTGTAATTTTTTGTGTTTTTATTTGTATTGTTTGATAAGAAATGTTTGCAATGCTGGGCAGTTTGCTTGCGTGGTGGGGCTGGATTAATCCTCCCTGTGTGTTCCCAGTGCTGGTGTTTGTTCTCGGTGGAAAATGTATCAAGGGTCTTGTTCTGCTCTACTGGTTACTGTCTGCTTATAATGGGCTCGTATCGCTGCTTGTGGGGGTGCACCGCTACCTGTTTGCTGCCTGGTCTTTTGTTTGGGGTCTCACCCCCTCTATGGGTGAGCCAGGGGAGGAGATCCTCTCAGTTTTTGAGAGTTTCAGCTATCCCTGGAGCCTCCTGGCCACTGTGTTCGTGGCACAATGCTTTCTAAATGTCTGCCAGATCTTGTTTTGGGCCATGCGGTACTTCTCCAACAATAGCACCACCCGGAAACCTGCCCCGGGGGCAGATAGTTATAAATGGCAAGGTGTGTGGGAGAAGATGGGCAAGTGCCTGAGTCAGTGGTCACCCCCAATGCTTTGGGATCTCACTGTCGAACAAGTGCAGAGTCCTGATAAACTGGTGGAGTGTTTGGAAAAGGTGTGCTGCCGATCTGACAAACCCTGGGAGACACAAATCCATGCGATGTGCTGGGGGCTTGCCCATGCTTACCGCATCGCCCTTAACACTGATCACTGCCCTCAAGGGGGAGAAAGGGCTGCAGGGTCTGAAAGTGAACTTACTGGTGCAGCAGCTGGGCCAGGGGGACAGGCAGTGCCAGTACCGGTCGCCTCCACCAGCACAGCAGCTGGGCCAGAGGGACAAGCAGTACCAATATCAGTTGCCCCGATACAGAAAACCAAATATACCAAAAACTCCCCTCGCAGTGCACAGGGTGATAATGAACCAGGCTGTGGTGGTTTGACCTTGGCTAAATGCCAGGTACCCACCAAGTCACTCTATCACTTCCCCCCCTTTCCCCTTTTTTTCTCAACAGGGCAAAGAGGGGAAAGAAAATAAGATAGGAAAACAAAACAACCCTTGTGGGTAAAACAACAGCAGTTTTAATATAAGCAAAGCGAAGCAAAGGTCCGCGCGCAGAAGCAAAAAAAAGGAAACAGATTTATTCTCTACTTCCCATGAACAGGTGATGTCGGGCCTTCTCAGGAAGCAGGGCTCCAATACGCGTAGTGGTTGCCTCGGAGGACCAAGGGTGACCCCACCCCCTTCCTCCTTTCTCCCAGCTTTATACTGAGCAGACGTCATATGGTATGGAATATCCCTTTGGTCAGTTCGGGTCAGCTGTCCTGGTTGTGTCCCCTCCCAAGATCTTGCCCACCCCGTCCCACTGTGGGGGGGGAAATGTCAGAAAGAGCCTTGGTGCTGTGTAAGCACCACTCAGCAGTAGCCACAACACCAGTGTGCTATCAACACCCTGCCAGCTCCCAGCATAAAACACAGCACCATGAGGGCTGCTACAGGGGAAAACCAATTCCAGCTCAGCCAGACCCGGTACAGTCTCCACCCCTTATTCCATACCATTTACGTCATGCCCAGGTCCCACATAACACTCATTTATTCATTCCGTAAGCTTTCTTCACTCCTCCAGATGTTCAGTGACTTGGCTCCCATCTGTCAAGTCAGTGACCATGTCACTGTTGGGGCCATGTCACAGTGGGCAGCGTGTCAGTGGTGGCCATGTCACTGTGGGGGCCATGTCACAGTGGGCAGCGGGTCAGTGGTGGCATGTCAGTGTGGGGGCCATGTCACAGTGGGCAGCGGGTCAGTGGTGGCCATGTCAGTGTGGGGGCCATGTCACAGTGTGCATCGGGTCAGTGGTGGCCATGTCACTGTGAGGCCATGTCACAGTGGGCAGCAGGTCAGTGGTGGCCATGTCAGTGTGGGGGCCATGTCACAGTGGGCAGCATGTTGCTGGTGGCCATGTCACTGTGGGTGCTACGTCACAGTGGGGAGCGTCTCACTGGTGGCCATGTCACTGTGTGGGCCATGTCACAGTGGGCAGCAGGTTAGTGGTGGCCATGTCACTGTGGGGACCATGTCACAGTGGGCAGTGTGTCAGTGGTGGCCATGTCACAGTGGGTGCTACGTCACTGTGGGCAGCGGTTCAGTGGTGGTCATGTCACTGTGGTGGCCATGTCACTGTGCGCAGCGGTTCAGTGGTGGTCATGTCACTGTGGGAGCCATGTCACAGTGTGCAGCGTGTCAGTGGTGGCCATGTCACAGTGGGGGCCATGTCACAATGGGCAGTGTGTCAGTGGTGGCCATGTCACAGTGGGTGCTACGTCACTGTGGGCAGTGGTTCAGTGGTGGTCATGTCACTGTGGTGGCCATGTCACTGTGGGCAGGGGGTCAGTGGTGGCCATGTCACTGTGTGGGCCATGTCACTGTGGGCAGCGGTTCAGTGGTGGCCATGACACTGTGAGGCCATGTCACAGTGGGCAGCAGGTCAGTGGTGGCCATGTCACTGTGGGGACCATGTCACAGTGTGCATCGGGTCAGTGGTGGCCATGTCACAGTGGACAGCGAGTCAGTGGCGGCCATGTCACTGTGGGGGCCATGTCACAGTGGGCAGCAGGTCAGTGGTGGCCATGTCACTGTGGGGGTCATGTCACAGTGGGCAGCAGGTCAGTGGTGGCCATGTCAGTGTGGGGGTCATGTCACAGTGTGCAGCGGGTCAGTGGTGACCATGTCAGTGTGGGGGCCATGTCACAGTGGGCAGCGGGTCAGTGGTGGCCATGTCAGTGTGGGGGCCATGTCACAGTGGGCAGCAGGTCAGTGGTGGCCATGTCATTGTGGGGGCCATGTCACAGTGGGCAGCGGGTCAGTGGTGGTCATGTCACTGTGAGGCTATATCATAGTGGGCAGCAGTTCAGTGGTGGCCATGTCACTGTGCGTGGGACGTCACAGTGGGCAGCAGGTCAGTGGTGACCATGTCACTGTGGGTGCTACGTCACAGTGGGGAGCGTGTCACTGGTGGCCATGTCACTGTGTGGGCCATGTCACAGTGTGCATCGGGTCAGTGGTGGTCATGTCACTGCTTGGGCCATGTCATGGTGGGTAGTTAGTCAGTGGTGGCCATGTCACTGTGGGAGCCATGTCACAGTGGGCAGCAGGTCAGTGGTGGCCATGTCACTGTGTGGGCCATGTCACAGTGGGCAGTGTGTCAGTGGTGGCCATGTCACAGTGGGTGCTACGTCACTGTGGGCAGCGGTTCAGTGGTGGCCATGTCACTGTGGGGGTCATGTCACAGTGGGCAGCAGGTCAGTGGTGGCCATGTCACTGTGAGGCCATGTCACAGTGTGCAGCGTGTCAGTGGTGGCCATGTCACTGTGGGGGCCATGTCACAGTGGGCAGCGGGTCAGTGGTGACCATGTCAGTGTGGGGGCCATGTCACAGTGGGCAGCAGGTCAGTGGTGGCCATGTCATTGTGAGGCTATATCATAGTGGGCAGCAGTTCAGTGGTGGCCATGTCACTGTGAGGCCATGTCACAGTGGGCAGCAGGTCAGTGGTGGCCATCTCACTTTTTGGGCAACGTCACAGTTGTCAGCAGATCAGTGGTGGCCATGTCACTGTGGGGTCCATGTCACAGTGGGCAGCAGGTCAGTGGCAGCCATGTCACTGTGTGGGCCATGTCACAGTGGGCAGCGGGTCAGTGGTGGCCATGTCACTGTGGGTGCTACGTCACAGTGGGCAGTGGGTCAGTGGTGGCAACACCGCAACAACAACCACCGCAACAACAACCAGTGCATAACAACCACTGCAACAACTACCACCGCGCAACAACCACCGCAACAACAACCACCGCACAACAACCACCGCCACAACAACCACCGCACAAAAACCACCGCACAACAAGCACCGCACAACAAGCACCGCAACAACCACCACCACAACAACCACCGCACAACAACCACCGCACACCAACCACCGCAGCAACAACCACCGCAATAACAACCACCGCAAAAGAACAACCGCAACATCAACCACTGCACAACAACTACCGCAACAACAACCACTACAACAACAACCACCGCACAACAACCACCGGAAAAACAACTACCACACAACAACCACCGTACAACAACCACCGCAACAACCACCGCACAACAACCACTGTAACAATAACCACCGCACACCAACCACCGCAAAAACCACCACCGCAACAACCACCACCGCAATAACAACCACCGCAACAACCACCTCCGCAACAACAACCACCACAGCAACGACCACAACAAACACTGCAACAACAACCGCCGCAACAACCACCGCACAACAACCACCGCAACAACAAACACCGCAATAACAACCACCGCAACTAACACCACCGCAAAAACAACCCCCTCAAAAACAACCACCGCAACACAACCACGGCACAATAACCACCGCAACAACAACCACCGCAACAACAACCAGAGCAACAACCACCGCAAAACAACCACCGCAACAACAACCAGCGGAAAAACCACCGCACAACAACCACTGTACAACAACCACCGCACCAACAACCACCGCACAACATCCACCGCAACAACAACCACCGCACAACAACTGCCGCAACAACAACCACCGCACAAAAACCACCGCACAACAACCACCGCACAACAACCACCGCAACAACAACCACCACAACAACAACCACCGCAACAACAACCACCGCGCAACAACCACCGAAACAACAAACACCGCACAACAAACACCGCAACAACAACCACCACAAAACAACCACCGCAACAACAACCACCTCAACAACAACCACCGCAACAACAACTGCCGCAACAACAACCACCGCACAACAACCACCGCACAACAACCACCGCAACAACCACCGCAACAACAACCACTGCAAGAACAACCACCGCACAACTACCGCAACAACAACCACCGCACAACAACCACCGCAACAACCACCGCAACAACAACCATCGCGCAACAACCACCGCACAACACCCACTGCAACAACAACCACCGCAACAACAGTCACCGCAACAACAACCACCGCACAACAACCACTGCAACAACAACCACCACACAACAACCACCGGAACAACAACTACCACACAACAACCACTGCACAACCACCGCAAAACAACCACCGCAACAACAACCACCGCAACAAAAACAACCGCACAACAACCACCGCAACACAACCACCGCACAACAACCACCGCAACAACAACCAACGCACAACAACCACTGCAACAACAACTACCGCACAACAACCACCACACAACACCCACCAGAACAACAACCACCACATAACAACCACCGCACAGCAACCACCGCAACAACAACCACTGCAACAACAACCACCACACAACAACCATTGCAACAACAACCACCGCAACAACCACCGCACACCAACCACCGCACACCAACCACCACAAAAACCACCACCGCAACAACCACCGCGCAACAACCACCGCAACACAGTCATCGAAACAACAAACACCGCACAACAACCACCACAACAACCACAGCAACAACAACCACTGCAACAACAACCACCACACAACAACCAACGCAACACAACCACTGCACAACCACCGCAACAACAACCACCGCAACAACAACCACCGCACCAACAACCACCGCACAACAACCACCGCACAACAACCACTGCAACAACAACCACCGCACAACAACCACCTCAGAACAACCACCGCAACAACAACCACCGCACAACAACCACCGCACAACAACCACCGCAGCAGCATGCACCGCAATAACAACCACCGCATCAACAACAACCGCAACAACAACCACCACACAAAACCCACCACCACAACAACAACCGCAACACAACCACCGCAACACAACCACCGCAACAACAAGACCACCGCACAACAACCACCGCACAACCACAGCAACAACCACCACAACAACAACCATCGCGCAACAACCACCGCACAACAACTACCGCAACAACAACCACTGCAACAACTACCACCGCACAACAACCACCGCAACAACAACCACCGCACAACAACCACCGCACAACAACCACCGCAACAACCACCGCAACAACAACCATCGCGCAACAACCACCGCACAACAACTACCGCAACAACAACCACTGCAACAACTACCACCGCACAACAACCACCGGAACAACAACTACCACACAACAACCAAAGCACAACCACCGCAAAACAACCACTGCAACAACAACCACCGCAAAACAACCACTGCAACAACAACCACCGCAACAACAACCACCGCACAACAACCACCGCAACAACACCCACTGCACAAAAACCACTGCAACAACAACCACCACACAACAACCACCGCACAACAACCACCGCAACAACAACCACCGCAACAACAGCCACCAGAAGAACAACCACCGCACAACAACCACCGCACAACAACCACCGCAACAACCACTGCAACAACAACCACCGCAACAACAACCACCGCAAGAACAACCACCGCACAACAACCACCGCAACAACAACCACTGCAACAACAACCACCGCAACAACAACCACCAAAACAACAACCACCGCACAACAACCACCGCACAACAACCACCACCACAACAACGACCGCAACAACAACCACCGCGCAACAACCACCACCACAACAACCACCGCAACAACAACCACCGTACAACAACTGCCGCAACAACAACCACCGAAACAACAACCACCACACAACAACCACCGCAACAACAACCACCGCAACAACAACCACCGCACAACAACCACCGCGACAACCACTGCAACAACAACCACCGCAAAAACAACCACCGCAACAACAACCACCGAAACAACAACCACCGCACAACAAACACCGCAACAACAACCACTGCAACAACTACCACCGCACAACAACCACCGCACAACAACCACCGCAACAAGAACCACCGCACAACAACCACCGCAACAACAACCACCGCAACAACAACCACCGCGCAACAACCACCGAAACAACAAACACCGCACAACAAACACCGCAACAACAACCACCACAAAACAACCACCGCAACAACAACCACCTCAACAACAACCACCGCAACAACAACCACTGCAACAACAACCACCGCACAACAACTGCCGCAACAACAACCACCGCACAACAACCACCGCACAACAACCACCGCAACAACCACCGCAACAACAACCACTGCAAGAACAACCACCGCACAACTACCGCAACAACAACCACCGCACAACAACCACCGCAACAACCACCGCAACAACAACCATCGCGCAACAACCACCGCACAACACCCACTGCAACAACAATCACCGCAACAACAGTCACCGCAACAACAACCACCGCACAACAACCACTGCAACAACAACCACCACACAACAACCACCGGAACAACAACTACCACACAACAACCACTGCACAACCACCGCAAAACAACCACCGCAACAACAACCACCGCAACAAAAACAACCGCACAACAACCACCGCAACACAACCACCGCACAACAACCACCGCAACAACAACCAACGCACAACAACCACTGCAACAACAACTACCGCACAACAACCACCACACAACACCCACCAGAACAACAACCACCACATAACAACCACCGCACAGCAACCACCGCAACAACAACCACTGCAACAACAACCACCACACAACAACCATTGCAACAACAACCACCGCAACAACCACCGCACACCAACCACCGCACACCAACCACCACAAAAACCACCACCGCAACAACCACCGCGCAACAACCACCGCAACACAGTCATCGAAACAACAAACACCGCACAACAACCACCACAACAACAACCACAGCAACAACAACCACTGCAACAACAACCACCACACAACAACCAACGCAACACAACCACTGCACAACCACCGCAACAACAACCACCGCAACAACAACCACCGCACCAACAACCACCGCACAACAACCACCGCAACAACACCACCGCACAACAACCACCGCACAACAACCACTGCAACAACAACCACCGCACAACAACCACCTCAGAACAACCACCGCAACAACAACCACCGCACAACAACCACCGCACAACAACCACCGCAGCAGCATGCACCGCAATAACAACCACCGCATCAACAACAACCGCAACAACAACCACCACACAAAACCCACCACCACAACAACAACCGCAACACAACCACCGCAACACAACCACCGCAACACAACCACCGCAACAACAACACCACCGCACAACAACCACCGCACAACCACAGCAACAACCACCACAACAACAACCATCGCGCAACAACCACCGCACAACAACTACCGCAACAACAACCACTGCAACAACTACCACCGCACAACAACCACCGCAACAACAACCACCGCACAACAACCACCGCACAACAACCACCGCAACAACCACCGCAACAACAACCATCGCGCAACAACCACCGCACAACAACTACCGCAACAACAACCACTGCAACAACTACCACCGCACAACAACCACCGGAACAACAACTACCACACAACAACCAAAGCACAACCACCGCAAAACAACCACTGCAACAACAACCACCGCAAAACAACCACTGCAACAACAACCACCGCAACAACAACCACCGCACAACAACCACCGCAACAACACCCACTGCACAAAAACCACTGCAACAACAACCACCACACAACAACCACCGCACAACAACCACCGCAACAACAACCACCGCAACAACAGCCACCAGAAGAACAACCACCGCACAACAACCACCGCAACAACCACTGCAACAACAACCACCGCAACAACAACCACCGCAAGAACAACCACCGCACAACAACCACCGCAACAACAACCACTGCAACAACAACCACCGCAACAACAACCACCAAAACAACAACGACCGCACAACAACCACCGCAACAACAACCACCGCACAACAACCACCGCACAACAACCACCACCACAACGACCGCAACAACAACCACCGCGCAACAACCACCACCACAACAACCACCGCAACAACAACCACCGTACAACAACTGCCGCAACAACAACCACCGAAACAACAACCACCACACAACAACCACCGCAACAACAACCACCGCAACAACAACCACCGCACAACAACCACCGCGACAACCACTGCAACAACAACCACCGCAAAAACAACCACCGCAACAACAACCACCGAAACAACAACCACCGCACAACAAACACCGCAACAACAACCACTGCAACAACTACCACCGCACAACAACCACCGCAAGAACAACCACCGGAAAAACAACCATCACACAACAACCACCGCAACAACAACCACCGGAAGAAGAACCACCGCAACAACAACCACCGCAACAACAACACCACCGCACAACAACCACCGCAACAACAACCACCGCAAGAACAACCACCGCACAACAACCACCGCAACAACAACCACTGCAACAACAACCACCGCAACAACAACCACCAAAACAACAACCACCGCACAACAAACACCGCAACAACAACCACCGCACAACAACCACCGCACAACAACCACCACCACAACAACGACCGCAACAACAACCACCGCGCAACAACCACCACCACAACAACCACCGCAACAACAACCACCGTACAACAACTGCCGCAACAACAACCACCGCACAACAACCACTGCACAACAACCACCGCAACAACAACCACCGCACAACAAACACCGCAACAACAACCACTGCAACAACTACCACCGCACAACAACCACCGCACAACAACCACCGGAAAAACAACCATCACACAACAACCAGCGCAACAACAACCACCGGAAGAAGAACCACCGCAACAACAACCACCGCACAACAACCACCGCACAACAACCACCGCAACAACCACCGCAACAACAACCATCGCGCAACAACCACCGCACAGCAACTACCGCAACAACAACCACTGCAACAACTACCACCGCACAACAACCACCGGAACAACAACTACCACACAACAACCACCACACAACCACCGCAAAACAACCACTGCAACAACAACCACCGCAAAACAACCACTGCAACAACAACCACCGCAACAACAACCACCACACAACCACCGCAACAACAACCACCGCAACAACCACCGCACAACAACCACCGCAACAACCACCGCAACAACAACCAAAGCACAACAACCACCGCAACAACAACCACCGCAACAACCACCGCAACAACAACCACCTCACAACAACCACCGCAACAACAACCACCGCACAACAACCACCGCAACAACCACCGCACAACAACCACCGCAACAACAACCACCGCAACAACCACCGCACAACAACCACCGCAACAACAACCACCGCAACAACAACCAAAGCACAACAACCACCGCAACAACAACCACCGCAACAACCACCGCAACAACAACCACCTCACAACAACCACCGCAACAACAACCACCGCAACAACCACCGCACAACCACCGCAACAACCACCGCACAACAACCACCGCAACAATAACAACCGCACAACAACCACCGCAACAACAACCACCGCACAACAACCACCGCAAAAACAACCACCGCAACAACAACCACCGTACAACAACCACCGCAACAACAACCACCGCAACAACAACCACTGCAACAACCACCGCACAACAACCACCGCAACAACAACCACCGCACAACCACCGCACAATAACCACTGCAGCAACAACCACCACACAACAACCACCGCAACAACAACCACCGCGCAACAACCACCACAACAACAAACACCGCAACAACAACCACAGTACAACTGCCGCAACAACAACCACCGCAGAACAACCACCGCACAACCACCACCGCAACAACAACCACCGCACAACAACCATCGCACAACAACCACCGCAACAACCACCGCACAACAACAACCACCGCAAGAACAACCACCGCACAACTACTGCAACAACAACCACCGCACAACAACCACCGCAACAACCACCGCAAAAACAACCATCGCGCAACAACCACCGCACAACACCCACTGCAACAACAACCACCGCACAACAACCATCGGAACAACAACTACCACACAACAACCACTGCACAACCACCGCAAAACAACCACCGCAACAACAACCACCGAAACAACAACCACCGCACAACAAACACCGCAACAACAACCACCGCACAACAACCACTGCAACAACTACCACCGCACAACAACCACCGCACAACAACCACCGCACAACAACCATCGCACAACAACCACCGCAACAACAACCACCGCAACAACAACCACCGCAACAACAACCACCGGAAGAAGAAGCACCGCAACAACAACCACCGCAACAACAACCACCGCACAACAACCACCGCAACAACAACCACCGCAAGAACAACCACCGCACAACTACCGCAACAACAACCACCGCACAACAACCACCGCAACAACCACCGCAACAACAACCATCGCGCAACAACCACCGCACAACACCCACTGCAACAACAACCACCGCACAACAACCACCGGAACAACAACTACCACACAACAACCACTGCACAACCACCGCAAAACAACCACCGCAACAACAACCACCGAAACAACAACCACCGCACAACAAACACCGCAACAACAACCACCGCACAACAACCACTGCAACAACTACCACCGCACAACAACCACCGCACAACAACCACCGCACAACAACCATCACACAACAACCACCGCAACAACAAACACCGCAACAACAACCACCGCAACAACAACCACCGCAACAACAACCACCGCAACAACAACCACCGCAACAATAACCACCGCACAACAACCACCGCAACAAGAACCACCGCACAACAACCACCGCACAACAACCACCGCAACAACAACCACCGCACAACAACCACCGCACAACAACCACCGCAACAACAACCGCCGTACAACAACCAACGCAGAACAACCACCGCAACAACAACCACCGCAACAACAACCACCGCACAATAACCAACGAAACACAACCACCGCAACAACACCCACCGCAACAACAACCACCTCAACAACAACCACCGCAACAACAACCACCGCGCAACAACCACCGCACAACAACCACCGCAACAACCACCGCAACAACAACCACCACAAGAAAACCACCGCACAACTACTGCAACAACAACCACCGCACAACAACCACCGCACAACAACCACCGCAACAACCACCGCAACAACAACCATCGCGCAACAACCACCGCACAACACCCACTGCAACAACAACCACCGCAACAACAGTCACCGCAACAACAACCACCGCAGAACAGCTACCGCACAACTACTGCAACAACAACCACTGCAACAACAACCACCGCACAACAACCACTGCAACAACAACCACCGCAACAACAACCACCGCACAACAACCACCTCAACAACCACCGCAACAACAACCATCGCGTAACAACCACTGCACAACAACTACCGCAAGAACAACCACTGCAACAACTACCACCGCACAACAACCACCGGAACAACAACTACCACACAACAACCACCACACAACCACCGCAAAACAACCACTGCAACAACAACCACCGCAAAACAACCACTGCAACAACAACCACCGCCACAACAACCACCGCAACAACAACCACCGAAACAACAACCACCGCACAACAACCACCGCAACAACAACCACCACACAACAACCACTGCAACAACAACCACCACACAACAACCACCGCATAACAACCACCGCAACAGCAACCACCGCAACAACAGCCACCAGAAGAACAACCACCGCAACAACAACCACCGCAAGAAAACCACCGCACAACAACCACCACCACAACCACCGCAACAACAACCATCGCGCAACAACCACCGCACAACACCCACTGCAACAACAACCACCGCAACAACAGTCACCGCACAACAACCACCGGAACAACAACCACTGCAACAACTACCACCGCACAACAACCACCGCACAACAACCACCGCAACAACAACCACCGCACAACAACCACCGCACAACAACCACCGCAACAACCACTGCAACAACAACCACCGCAAGAAAACCACCGCACAACTACCGCAACAACAACCACCGCAACAACAACTACCACACAACAACCACCGCACAACCACCGCAAAACAACCACTGCAACAACAACCACATCAACAACAACCACCGCAACAACAACCACCGCACAACAAACACCGCAACAACAACCACCGCACAACAACCACCGCAACAACAACCACCACCACAACAACCACCGCAACAACAACCACCGCGCAACAACCACCACAACAACAACCACCGCAACAACAACCACAGTACAACTGCCGCAACAACAACCACCGCACAACAACCACCGCACAACCACCACCGCAACAACAACCACCGCACAACAACCACCGCACAACAACCACCGCAACAACCACCGCAACAACAACCACCGCAAGAACAACCACCGCACAACTACTGCAACAACAACCACCGCACAACAACCACCGCAACAACCACCGCAACAACAACCATCGCGCAACAACCACCGCACAACACCCACTGCAACAACAACCACCGCACAACAACCACCGGAACAACAACTACCACACAACAACCACTGCACAACCACCGCAAAACAACCACCGCAACAACAACCACCGAAACAACAACCACCGCACAACAAACACCGCAACAACAACCACCGCACAACAACCACTGCAACAACTACCACCGCACAACAACCACCGCACAACAACCACCGCACAACAACCATCACACAACAACCACCGCAACAACAAACACCGCAACAACAACCACCGCAACAACAACCACCGCAACAACAACCACCGCAACAATAACCACCGCACAACAACCACCGCAACAAGAACCACCTCACAACAACCACCGCACAACAACCACCGCAACAACAACCACCGCACAACAACCACCGCACAACAACCACCGCAACAACAACCGCCGTACAACAACCAACGCAGAACAACCACCGCAACAACAACCACCGCAACAACAACCACCGCACAATAACCAACGAAACACAACCACCGCAACAACACCCACCGCAACAACAACCACCTCAACAACAACCACCGCAACAACAACCACCGCGCAACAACCACCGCACAACAACCACCGCAACAACCACCGCAACAACAACCACCACAAGAAAACCACCGCACAACTACTGCAACAACAACCACCGCACAACAACCACCGCACAACAACCACCGCAACAACCACCGCAACAACAACCATCGCGCAACAACCACCGCACAACACCCACTGCAACAACAACCACCGCAACAACAGTCACCGCAACAACAACCACCGCAGAACAACTACCGCACAACTACTGCAACAACAACCACTGCAACAACAACCACCGCACAACAACCACTGCAACAACAACCACCGCAACAACAACCACCGCACAACAACCACCTCAACAACCACCGCAACAACAACCATCGCGTAACAACCACTGCACAACAACTACCGCAAGAACAACCACTGCAACAACTACCACCGCACAACAACCACCGGAACAACAACTACCACACAACAACCACCACACAACCACCGCAAAACAACCACTGCAACAACAACCACCGCAAAACAACCACTGCAACAACAACCACCGCCACAACAACCACCGCAACAACAACCACCGAAACAACAACCACCGCACAACAACCACCGCAACAACAACCACCACACAACAACCACTGCAACAACAACCACCACACAACAACCACCGCATAACAACCACCGCAACAGCAACCACCGCAACAACAGCCACCAGAAGAACAACCACCGCAACAACAACCACCGCAAGAAAACCACCGCACAACAACCACCACCACAACCACCGCAACAACAACCATCGCGCAACAACCACCGCACAACACCCACTGCAACAACAACCACCGCAACAACAGTCACCGCACAACAACCACCGGAACAACAACCACTGCAACAACTACCACCGCACAACAACCACCGCACAACAACCACCGCAACAACAACCACCGCACAACAACCACCGCACAATAACCAACGAAACACAACCACAGCAACAACAACCACCGCAACAACAACCACCTCAACAACAACCACCGCAACAACAACCACCGCACAACAACCACTGCAACAACAACCACCGCAACAACAACCGCAACACAACCACCGCACAAAAACCACCGCACAACAACCACCGCAACAACCACCACAACAACCACCGCACCAACAACCACCGCAACAACAAGAACCAAACAACAACCACCGGAACAACAACCACGGCAACAACAACCACTGCACAACAACCACCGCAACAACCACCACCGCAACAACAACCACGGCAACAACAACCACTGCACAACAACCACCGCAACAACCACCACCGCAACAACAACCACCTCAACAACCACCGCAACACAAAAACCGCACAAAACCCACCGCACAACAACCACTGCAACAACAACCACCACACAACAACCACCGCAACAACAACCACCTCAACAACAACCACCGCAACACAACCACCGCACAAAACCCACCGCACAACAACCAGCGCAACAACAACCACCACACAACAAACAACGCAACAAGAACCACCACACAACAACCACCGCAACAATAACCACCGCACAACAACCACCGCAAAAACAACCACCGCAACAACAACCACCGCACAACAACCACCGCAACAAAAACCACCGCAACAACAACCACCGTACAACAACCACCGCAACAACAACCACCGCAACAACAGCCACTGCAACAACCACCGCACAACAACCACCGCACAACAACCACCGCAACAACAACCACCGCACAACCACCGCACAATAACCACTGCAGCAACAACCACCACACAACAACCACCGCAACAACAACCACCGCGCAACAACCACCACAACAACAAACACCGCAACAACAACCACAGTACAACTGCCGCAACAACAACCACCGCAGAACAACCACCGCACAACCACCACCGCAACAACAACCACCGCACAACAACCATCGCACAACAACCACCGCAACAACAACCACAGTACAACTGCCGCAACAACAACCACCGCAGAACAACCACCGCACAACCACCACCGCAACAACAACCACCGCAAGAACAACCACCGCACAACTACCGCAACAACAACCACCGCACAACAACCACCGCAACAACCACCGCAAAAACAACCATCGCGCAACAACCACCGCACAACACCCACTGCAACAACAACCACCGCACAACAACCACCGGAACAACAACTACCACACAACAACCACTGCACAACCACCGCAAAACAACCACCGCAACAACAACCACCGAAACAACAACCACCGCACAACAACCACTGCAACAACTACCACCGCACAACAACCACGGCAACAACAACCACTGCACAACAACCACCGCAACAACCACCACCGCAACAACAACCACCTCAACAACCACCGCAACACAAACACCGCACAAAACCCACCGCACAACAACCACTGCAACAACAACCACCACACAACAACCACCGCAACAACAACCACCTCAACAGCAACCACCGCAACACAACCACCGCACAAAACCCACCGCACAACAACCACCGCAACAACAACCACCGCACAACAACCACCGCAACAACAACCACCACACAACAACCACTGCAACAACAACCACCGCACAACAACCACCGCAACAACAACCACCGCAACAACAACCAAAGCACAACAACCACCGCAACAACAACCACCGCAACAACCACCGCAACAACAACCACCTCACAACAACCACCGCAACAACAACCACCGCAACAACCACCGCACAACAACCACCGCAACAACCACCGCACAACAACCACCGCAACAACAACAACCGCAACAACCACCGCAACAACAACCACCGCACAACAACCACCGCAAAAACAACCACCGCACAACAACCACCGCAAGAAAAACCACCGCAACAACAACCACCGTACAACAACCACCGCAACAACAACCACCGCAACAACAACCACTGCAACAACCACCGCACAACAACCACCGCACAACAACCACCGCAACAACAACCACCGCACAACCACCGCACAATAACCACTGCAGCAACAACCACCGCAACAACAACCACCGCAACAACAACCACCGCGCAACAACCACTACAACAACAACCACCGCAACAACAACCACAGTACAACTGCCGCAACAACAACCACCGCAAGAACAACCACCGCACAACTACCGCAACAACAACCACCGCACAACAACCACCGCAACAACCACCGCAAAAACAACCATCGCGCAACAACCACCGCACAACACCCACTGCAACAACAACCACCGCACAACAACCACCGGAACAACAACTACCACACAACAACCACTGCACAACCACCGCAAAACAACCACCGCAACAACAACCACCGCAACAACAACCACCGCACAACAAACACCGCAACAACAACCACCGAAACAACAACCACTGCAACAACTACCACCGCACAACAACCACCGCACAACAACCACCGCACAACAACCATCACACAACAACCACCGCAACAACAAACACCGCAACAACAACCACCGCAACAACAACCACCGGAAGAAGAAGCACCGCAACAACAACCACCGCAACAACAACCACCGCACAACAACCACCGCAACAACAACCACCGCAGAACAACCACCGCGCAACACCCACCGCAACAACAACCACCGCACAACAAACACTGCAACAACAACCACCGCAATAACAACCACCGCAACAATAACCACCACATCAACAACCACCGCAACGACCACCGCGCAACAACCACCGCACAACAACCACCGCAACAACAACCACCACACAACAACCACCGCACAACAACCGCCGCAACAACAACCGCCGTACAACAACCAACGCAGAACAACCACCGCAACAACAACCACCGCAACAACAACCACCGCACAATAACCAACGAAACACAACCACCGCAACAACACCCACCGCAACAACAACCACCTCAACAACAACCACCGCAACAACAACCACCGCGCAACAACCACCGCACAACAACCACCGCAACAACCACCGCAACAACAACCATCGCGTAACAACCACCGCACAACAACTACCGCAACAACAACCACCGCAACAACAACCACCGCAACAACAACCACCGAAACAACAACCACCGCACAACAACCACCTCAACAACAACCACCACACAACAACCACTGCAACAACAACCACCACACAAGAACCACCGCACAACAACCACCGCAACAGCAACCACCGCAACAACAGCCACCAGAAGAACAACCACCGCACAACAACCACCGCACAACAACCACCGCAACAACCACTGCAACAACAACCACCGCAAGAAAACCACCGCACAACAACCACCACCACAACCACCGCAACAACAACCATCGCGCAACAACCACCGCACAACACCCACTGCAACAACAACCACCGCAACAACAGTCACCGCACAACAACCACCGGAACAACAACCACTGCAACAACTACCACCGCAAAACAACCACCGCACAACAACCACCGCAACAACAACCACCGCACAACAACCACCGCACAACAACCACCGCAACAACCACTGCAACAACAACCACCGCAAGAAAACCACCGCACAACTACCGCAACAACAACCATCGCACAACAACCACCGCAACAACCACCGCACAACAACCATCGCGCAACAACCACCGGAACAACAACTACCACACAACAACCACCGCACAACCACCGCACAACAACCACCGCAACAACGACTGCAACAACAACCACCGCAAGAAAACCACCGCACAACTACCGCAACAACACCCACTGCAACAGCAACCACCGCAACAACAGTCACTGCAACAACAACCACCGCACAACAACCACCGGAACAACAACGACCACACAACAACCAACGCACAACCACCGCAAAACAACCACTGCAACAACAACCACCGCACAACAACCACCGCAACAACAACCACCGCACAACAAACACCGCAACAACAACCACCGCACAACAACCACCGCAACAACAACCACCACCACAACAACCACCGCAACAACAACCACCGCGCAACAACCACCACAACAACAACCACCGCAACAACAACCACCGTACAACTGCCGCAACAACAACCACCGCACAACAACCACCGCACAACAACCACCGCAACAACAACCACCGCACAACAACCACCGCACAACAACCACCGCAACAACCACCGCAACAACAACCATCGCGCAACAACCACCGCACAACAACCACTGCACAACCACCCCAAAACAACCACTGCAACAACATCCACCGCAACAACATCCACCGCAACAACAACCACCGCAACAACAACCACCGCACAACAAACACCGCAACAACAACCACCGCACAACAACCACTGCAACAACTACCACCGCAAAACAACCACCGCACAACAACCACCGCACAACAACCACCGGAAAAACAACCATCACACAACAACCACCGCAACAACAACCACCGCAACAACAACCACCGGAAGAAGAACCACCGCAACAACAACCACCGCAACAACAACCACCGCACAACAACCACCGCAACAACAACCACCGCAGAACAACCACCGCGCAACACCCACCGCAACAACAACCACCGCAAAACAAACACTGCAACAACAACCACCGCACAACAACCACCGCAACAACAACCACTGCAACAACAACCACCGCACAACAACCACTGCAACAACAACCACCGCAACAACAACCACCACACAACAACCACCGCAACAACAACCACTGCACAACAACCACCGCAACAACAACCGCAACACAACCACCGAACAAAAACCACCGCACAACAACCACCGCAACAACCACCACAACAACCACCGCACCAACAACCACCGCAACAACAAGAACCGAACAACAACCACCGCAACAACAACCACCGGAACAACAACCACGGCAACAACAACCACTGCACAACAACCACCGCAACAACCACCACCGCGACAACAACCACGGCAACAACAACCACTGCACAACAACCACCGCAACAACCACCACTGCATCAACAACCACCGCAACAACAACCACCACACAACAACCACCGCAACAAGAACCACCACACAACAACCACCGCAACAACAACCAAAGCACAACAACCACCGCACAACAACCACCGCACAACAACCACCGCAACAACCACCGCAACAACAACCATCGCGCAACAACCACCGCACAACAACCACTGCAACAACAACCACCGCACAACAACCACCGGAACAACAACTACCACACAACAACCACTGCACAACCACCCCAAAACAACCACTGCAACAACATCCACCGCAACAACAACCACCGCAACAACAACCACCGAAACAACAACCACCGCAGAACAAACACCGCAACAACAACCACCGCACAACAACCACTGCAACAACTACCACCGCAAAACAACCACCGCACAACAACCACCGCACAACAACCACCGGAAAAACAACCATCACACAACAACCACCGCAACAACAACCACCGCAACAACAACCACCGGAAGAAGAACCACCGCAACAACAACCACCGCAACAACAACCACCGCACAACAACCACCGCAACAACAACCACCGCAGAACAACCACCGCGCAACACCCACCGCAACAACAACCACCGCAAAACAAACACTGCAACAACAACCACCGCACAACAACCACCGCAACAACAACCACTGCAACAACAACCACCGCACAACAACCACTGCAACAACAACCACCGCAACAACAACCACCACTGCAACAACAGTCACCGCAACAACAACCACTGCACAACAACCACCGCAACAACAACCGCAACACAACCACTGCACAAAAACCACCGCACAACAACCACCGCAACAACCACCACAACAACCACCGCACCAACAACCACCGCAACAACAAGAACCGAACAACAACCACCGCAACAACAACCACCGGAACAACAACCACGGCAACAACAACCACTGCACAACAACCACCGCAACAACCACCACCGCGACAACAACCACGGCAACAACAACCACTGCACAACAACCACCGCAACAACCACCACTGCATCAACAACCACCGCAACAACAACCACCACACAACAACCACCGCAACAAGAACCACCACACAACAACCACCGCAACAACAACCAAAGCACAACAACCACCGCACAACAACCACCGCACAACAACCACCGCAACAACCACCGCAACAACAACCATCGCGCAACAACCACCGCACAACAACCACTGCAACAACAACCACCGCACAACAACCACCGGAACAACAACTACCACACAACAACCACTGCACAACCACCCCAAAACAACCACTGCAACAACAACCACCGCAACAACAACCACCGCAACAACAACCACCGAAACAACAACCACCGCACAACAAACACCGCAACAACAACCACCGCACAACAACCACTGCAACAACTACCACCGCAAAACAACCACCGCACAACAACCACCGCACAACAACCACCGGAAAAACAACCATCACACAACAACCACCGCAACAACAACCACCGCAACAACAACCACCGGAAGAAGAACCACCGCAACAACAACCACCGCAACAACAACCACCGCACAACAACCACCGCAACAACAACCACCGCAGAACAACCACCGCGCAACACCCACCGCAACAACAACCACCGCAAAACAAACACTGCAACAACAACCACCGCACAACAACCACCGCAACAACAACCACTGCAACAACAACCACCGCAACAACAACCACCACACAACAACCACCGCAACAACAACCACTGCACAACAACCACCGCAACAACAACCGCAACACAACCACCGCACAAAAACCACCGCACAACAACCACCGCAACAACCACCACAACAACCACCGCACCAACAACCACCGCAACAACAAGAACCGAACAACAACCACCGCAACAACAACCACCGCAACAACAACCACGGCAACAACAACCACTGCACAACAACCACCGCAACAACCACCACCGCGACAACAACCACGGCAACAACCACTGCACAACAACCACCGCAACAACCACCACCGCATCAACAACCACCGCAACAACAACCACCACACAACAACCACCGCAACAAGAACCACCACACAACAACCACTGCAACAACAACCACTGCACAACAACCACCGCAACAACAACCACCGCAACAACAACCAAAGCACAACAACCACCGCAACAACAACCACCGCAACAACAACCACCGCAACAACCACCGCAACAACAACCACCTCACAACAACCACCGCAACAACAACCACCGCACAACAACCACCGCAACAACCACCGCACAACAACCACCGCAACAACAACAACCGCAACAACAACCAAAGCACAACAACCACCGCAACAAAAACCACCGCAACAACAACCACTGCATCAACAACCACCGCAACAACAACCACCACACAACAACCACCGCAACAAGAACCACCACACAACAACCACTGCAACAACAACCACTGCACAACAACCACCGCAACAACAACCACCGCAACAACAACCAAAGCACAACAACCACCGCAACAACAACCACCGCAACAACAACCACCGCAACAACCACCGCAACAACAACCACCTCACAACAACCACCGCAACAACAACCACCGCACAACAACCACCGTAACAACCACCGCACAACAACCACCGCAACAACAACAACCGCAACAACAACCAAAGCACAACAACCACCGCAACAAAAACCACCGCAACAACAACCACCGTACAACAACCACCGCAACAACAACCACCGCAACAACAACCACTGCAACAACGACCGCACAACAACCACCGCACAACAACCACCGCAACAACAACCACCGCACAACCACCGCACAATAACCACTGCAGCAACAACCACCACACAACCACCGCAACAACAACCACCGCAACAACAACCGCACAACAACCACCGCAACAACAAGCACCGCAACAACCACCACAACAACCACCGCACAACCACCACCACAACAACCACCGCAACAACAACCACCGCACAACAACTGCCGCAAAAACAACCACTGCAAAAACTACCACCGCACAACAACCACCGCACAACAACCACTGCAACAACAACCACCGCAAGAAAACCACCGCACAACTACTGCAACAACAACCACCGAACAACAACCACCTCAACAACAACCACCGCAACAACAACCACTGCAACAACAACCACCGCATTAACAACCACCGCACAACAACCACCGCAACAACAACCACTGCAACAACAACCACCGCACAACAACTGCCGCAACAACAACCACCGCAACGACAACCACCACACAACAACCACCGCAACAAGAACCACCACACAACAACCACCGCAACAAGAACCACCGCACAACAACCACAGCAACAACAACCACCACACAACAACCACCGCAACAAGAACCACCGCACAACAACAACCGAACAACAACCACCGCAACAACAAGAACCACCGCAACAACAACCACCACAACAACCACCGCACAACAACCACCGCAACAACAACCACCGCAAAAACAACCACCGCACAACAACTACCGCAACAACAACCACCGCAACAACAACCACTGCAACAACAACCACCGCACAACAACCACCGCACAACAACCACCGCAACAACCACCGCACAACCACCGCACAATAACCACTGCAGCAACAACCACCACACAACCACCGCAACAACCACCGCAACAACAACCGAACAACAACCACCGCAACAACAACAACCACCGCAACAACAACCACCACAACCACCGCACAACGACCGCAACAACAACCAACGCAACAACAACCACCGCAACAACAACCACCGCAACAACCACCGCACAACAACCACCGCAACAACAACCACCGCAACAACAACCACCGCAACAACCACCGCACAACAACCACCGCAACAACAACCACCGCAACAACAACCACTGCACAACAACCACAGCAACAACAACCACCGCAAAGCAACCACCGCAACAACAACCACCGCAACAACAACCACCGCACAACAACCACCGCAACAACAACCACCGCACAACAACCACCGCAACAAAAACCACCGCAACAACCACCGTACAACACCCAGCGCAACAACAACCACCACACAACAACCACCGCAACAAGAACCACCGCACAACAACCACCGCAAGAATAACCACCGCAAAAACAACCAACGCACAACAACTACCGCAACAACAACCACCGCAACAACCACCGCAACAACAACCACCGCACAACAACCACCGCACAACAACCACCGCAACAACAACCACCGCACAACAACCAACGCATCACAACCACCTCAACAACAACCACCGCAACAACAACGACCTCAACAACAACCACCCCAACAACTACCACCGCAACAACAACCACCGCAACAACCACTGCAACAACAACCACTGCAACAACCACCGCAACAACAACTACCGCAACAAAAACCACCGTAAAACAACCACCGCAACAACCACCACACAACAACCACCGCAACAACAACCACCACACAACAACCACCGCAACAACAACCACCTCAACAACAACCACCGCAACACAACCACCGCACAAAACCCACCGCACAACAACCACTGCAACAACAACCACCGCAACAAGAACCACCGCACAACAACCACCGCAACAACAACCACCGCAACAACAACCACCGCACAACAAACACCGCAACAAAAACCACCGCAACAACAACCACCGTACAACAACCACCGTAACAACAACCACTGCAACAACAACCACTGCAACAACCACTGCACAACAACCACCGCAACAACAACCACCGCAACAACAACCGAACAACAACCACCGCAACAACAACAACCACCGCAACAACCACCAAAACAACCACCGCACAACAACCACCGCAACAACAACCACCGCACAACCACCACCACAACCACCACCGCAACAACAACCACCGCACAACAACTACCGCAACAACAACCACCGCAACAACAACCACTGCAACAACTACCACCGCACAACAACCACCGCACAACCACCGCACAATAACCACTGCAGCAACAACCACCACACAACCACCGCAACAACAACCACCGCAACAACAACCGAACAACAACCACCGCAACAACAAGAACCACCGCAACAACAACCACCACAACAACCACCGCACAACAACCACCGCAACAACAACCACCGCAAAAACAACCACCGCACAACAACTACCGCAACAACAACCACCGCAACAACAACCACTGCAACAACAACCACCGCACAACAACCACCGCACAACAACCACCGCAACAACAACCACCGCACAACCACCGCACAATAACCACTGCAGCAACAACCACCACACAAACACCGCAACAACCACCGCAACAACAACCGAACAACAACCACCGCAACAACAACAACCACCGCAACAACAACCACCACAACCACCGCACAACGACCGCAACAACAACCAACGCAACAACAACCACCGCAACAACAACCACCGCAACAACAACCACCGCAACAACCACCGCACAACAACCACCGCAACAACAACCACCGCAACAACAACCACCGCAACAACCACCGCACAACAACCACTGCACAACAACCACAGCAACAACAACCACCGCAAAGCAACCACCGCAACAACAACCACCGCAACAACAACCACCGCACAACAACCACCGCAACAACAACCACCGCACAACAACCACCGCAACAAAAACCACCGCAACAACCACCGTACAACACCCACCGCAACAACAACCACCACACAACAACCACCGCAACAAGAACCACCGCACAACAACCACCGCAAGAATAACCACCGCAAAAACAACCAACGCACAACAACTACCGCAACAACAACCACCGCAACAACCACCGCAACAACAACCACCGCACAACAACCACCGCACAACAACCACCGCAACAACAACCACCGCACAACAACCAACGCATCACAACCACCTCAACAACAACCACCGCAACAACAACGACCTCAACAACAACCACTCCAACAACTACCACCGCAACAACAACCACCGCAACAACCACTGCAACAACAACCACTGCAACAACCACCGCAACAACAACTACCGCAACAAAAACCACCGCAACACAACCACCGCACAAAACCCACCGCACAACAACCACTGCAACAACAACCACCGCAACAAGAACCACCGCACAACAACCACCGCAACAACAACCACCGCAACAACAACCACCGCACAACAACCACCACAACAAAAACCACCGCAACAACAACCACCGTACAACAACCACCGCAACAACAACCACTGCAACAACAACCACTGCAACAACCACTGCACAACAACCACCGCAACAACAACCACCGCAACAACAACCGAACAACAACCACCGCAACAACAACCACCGCAACAACCACCAAAACAACCACCGCACAACAACCACCGCAACAACAACCACCGCACAACCACCACCACAACCACCACCGCAACAACAACCACCGCACAACAACTACCGCAACAACAACCACCGCAACAACAACCACTGCAACAACTACCACCGCACAACAACCACCGCACAACCACCGCACAATAACCACTGCAGCAACAACCACCACACAACCACCGCAACAACAACCACCGCAACAACAACCGAACAACAACCACCGCAACAACAAGAACCACCGCAACAACAACCACCACAACAACCACCGCACAACAACCACCGCAACAACAACCACCGCAAAAACAACCACCGCACAACAACTACCGCAACAACAACCACCGCAACAACAACCACTGCAACAACAACCACCGCACAACAACCACCGCACAACAACCACCGCAACAACAACCACCGCACAACCACCGCACAATAACCACTGCAGCAACAACCACCACACAACCACCGCAACAACCACCGCAACAACAACCGAACAACAACCACCGCAACAACAACAACCACCGCAACAACAACCACCACAACCACCGCACAACGACCGCAACAACAACCAACGCAACAACAACCACCGCAACAACAACCACCGCAACAACAACCACCGCAACAACCACCGCACAACAACCACCGCAACAACAACCACCGCAACAACAACCACCGCAACAACCACCGCAACAACCACCGCACAACAACCACTGCACAACAACCACAGCAACAACAACCACCGCAAAGCAACCACCGCAACAACAACCACCGCAACAACAACCACCGCACAACAACCACCGCAACAACAACCACCGCACAACAACCACCGCAACAAAAACCACCGCAACAACCACCGTACAACACCCAGCGCAACAACAACCACCACACAACAACCACCGCAACAAGAACCACCGCACAACAACCACCGCAAGAATAACCACCGCAAAAACAACCAACGCACAACAACTACCGCAACAACAACCACCGCAACAACCACCGCAACAACAACCACCGCACAACAACCACCGCACAACAACCACCGCAACAACAACCACCGCACAACAACCAACGCATCACAACCACCTCAACAACAACCACCGCAACAACAACGACCTCAACAACAACCACCCCAACAACTACCACCGCAACAACAACCACCGCAACAACCACTGCAACAACAACCACTGCAACAACCACCGCAACAACAACTACCGCAACAAAAACCACCGTAAAACAACCACCGCAACAACAACCACCACACAACAACCACCGCAACAACAACCACCACACAACAACCACCGCAACAACAACCACCTCAACAACAACCACCGCAACACAACCACCGCACAAAACCCACCGCACAACAACCACCGCAACAACAACCACCGCAACAAGAACCACCGCACAACAACCACCGCAACAACCACCGCAACAATAACCACCGCAACAACAACCACCGCAACAACAACCACCGCAACAACAACCGCCGTACAAGAACCAACGCAGAACAACCACCGCAACAACAACTACCGCAACAACAACCACCGCAACAACAACCACCTCAACAACAACCACCGCAACAACAACAACCGCACAACAACCACCGCAATAACAACCACCGCACAACAACCACCGCAACAACAACCACTGCAACAACAACCACCGCAACAACAACCACCGCAACAAAACCACCGCACAAAACCACCGCACAACAACCACCGCAACAACCACCACAACAACCACCGCAACAACAACCACCGCACAACCACCGCACAATAACCACTGCAGCAACAACCACCACACAAACACCGCAACAACCACCGCAACAACAACCGAACAACAACCACCGCAACAACAACAACCACCGCAACAACAACCACCACAACCACCGCACAACGACCGCAACAACAACCAACGCAACAACAACCACCGCAACAACAACCACCGCAACAACAACCACCGCAACAACCACCGCACAACAACCACCGCAACAACAACCACCGCAACAACAACCACCGCAACAACCACCGCACAACAACCACTGCACAACAACCACAGCAACAACAACCACCGCAAAGCAACCACCGCAACAACAACCACCGCAACAACAACCACCGCACAACAACCACCGCAACAACAACCACCGCACAACAACCACCGCAACAAAAACCACCGCAACAACCACCGTACAACACCCACCGCAACAACAACCACCACACAACAACCACCGCAACAAGAACCACCGCACAACAACCACCGCAAGAATAACCACCGCAAAAACAACCAACGCACAACAACTACCGCAACAACAACCACAGCAACAACCACCGCAACAACAACCACCGCACAACAACCACCGCACAACAACCACCGCAACAACAACCACCGCACAACAACCAACGCATCACAACCACCTCAACAACAACCACCGCAACAACAACGACCTCAACAACAACCACTCCAACAACTACCACCGCAACAACAACCACCGCAACAACCACTGCAACAACAACCACTGCAACAACCACCGCAACAACAACTACCGCAACAAAAACCACCGCAACACAACCACCGCACAAAACCCACCGCACAACAACCACTGCAACAACAACCACCGCAACAAGAACCACCGCACAACAACCACCGCAACAACAACCACCGCAACAACAACCACCGCACAACAACCACCACAACAAAAACCACCGCAACAACAACCACCGTACAACAACCACCGCAACAACAACCACTGCAACAACAACCACTGCAACAACCACTGCACAACAACCACCGCAACAACAACCACCGCAACAACAACCGAACAACAACCACCGCAACAACAACAACCACCGCAACAACCACCAAAACAACCACCGCACAACAACCACCGCAACAACAACCACCGCACAACCACCACCACAACCACCACCGCAACAACAACCACCGCAACAACAACCACCGCAACAACAACCACTGCAACAACTACCACCGCACAACAACCACCGCACAACCACCGCACAATAACCACTGCAGCAACAACCACCACACAACCACCGCAACAACAACCACCGCAACAACAACCGAACAACAACCACCGCAACAACAAGAACCACCGCAACAACAACCACCACAACAACCACCGCACAACAACCACCGCAACAACAACCACCGCAAAAACAACCACCGCACAACAACTACCGCAACAACAACCACCGCAACAACAACCACTGCAACAACAACCACCGCACAACAACCACCGCACAACAACCACCGCAACAACAACCACCGCACAACCACCGCACAATAACCACTGCAGCAACAACCACCACACAACCACCGCAACAACCACCGCAACAACAACCGAACAACAACCACCGCAACAACAACAACCACCGCAACAACAACCACCACAACCACCGCACAACGACCGCAACAACAACCAACGCAACAACAACCACCGCAACAACAACCACCGCAACAACAACCACCGCAACAACCACCGCACAACAACCACCGCAACAACAACCACCGCAACAACAACCACCGCAACAACCACCGCAACAACCACCGCACAACAACCACTGCACAACAACCACAGCAACAACAACCACCGCAAAGCAACCACCGCAACAACAACCACCGCAACAACAACCACCGCACAACAACCACCGCAACAACAACCACCGCACAACAACCACCGCAACAAAAACCACCGCAACAACCACCGTACAACACCCAGCGCAACAACAACCACCACACAACAACCACCGCAAAAAGAACCACCGCACAACAACCACCGCAAGAATAACCACCGCAACAACAACCAACGCACAACAACTACCGCAACAACAACCACCGCAACAACCACCGCAACAACAACCACCGCACAACAACCACCGCACAACAACCACCGCAACAACAACCACCGCACAACAACCAACGCATCACAACCACCTCAACAACAACCACCGCAACAACAACGACCTCAACAACAACCACCCCAACAACTACCACCGCAACAACAACCACCGCAACAACCACTGCAACAACAACCACTGCAACAACCACCGCAACAACAACTACCGCAACAAAAACCACCGTAAAACAACCACCGCAACAACAACCACCACACAACAACCACCGCAACAACAACCACCACACAACAACCACCGCAACAACAACCACCTCAACAACAACCACCGCAACACAACCACCGCACAAAACCCACCGCACAACAACCACCGCAACAACAACCACCGCAACAAGAACCACCGCACAACAACCACCGCAACAACCACCGCAACAATAACCACCGCAACAACAACCACCGCAACAACAACCACCGCAACAACAACCGCCGTACAAGAACCAACGCAGAACAACCACCGCAACAACAACTACCGCAACAACAACCACCGCAACAACAACCACCTCAACAACAACCACCGCAACAACAACAACCGCACAACAACCACCGCAATAACAACCACCGCACAACAACCACCGCAACAACAACCACTGCAACAACAACCACCGCAACAACAACCACCGCAACAAAACCACCGCACAAAACCACCGCACAACAACCACCGCAACAACCACCACAACAACCACCGCACCAACAACCACCGCAACAACAACAACCGAACAACAACCACCGCAACAACAACCACCGGAACAACAACCACGGCAACAACAACCACTGCACAACAACCACCGCAACAACCACCACCGCAACAACAACCACCTCAACAATCACCGCAACACAAACACCGCACAAAACCCACCGCACAACAACCACTGCAACAACAACCACCACACAACAACCACCGCAACAACAACCACCTCAACAACAACCACCGCACAAAACCCACCGCACAACAACCACCGCAAGAACAACCACCACACAACAACCACCGCAACAAGAACCACCGGGCAACAACCACCGCAACAAGAAACACCGCACAACAACCACCGCAACAACAACCACCGCAACAACAACCAAAGCACAACAACCACCGCAACAACAACCGCAACAACAACCACCTCACAACAACCACCGCAACAACAACAACCGCAACAACCACCGCACAACAACCACCGCACAACAACCACCGCAACAACAACCACCGCACAACAACCAACGCAACAACAACCACCGCAAGAACCACCGCAACAACAACCACCGCACAACAACCACCGCAACAACAACCACCGTAACAACAACCACCGCAAAACAACCACCGCACAAAAAACACCGCAACAACAACCACCGCAAAACAACCAACGCAACAACAACCACCGCAACAACCACCGCAACAACAACCACCGCACAACAACCACTGCAACAACCACCGCACAACAACCACCGCACAACAACCACCGCAACAACAACCACCGCACAACCACCGCACAATAACCACTGCAGCAACAACCACCACACAACCACCGCAACAACAACCACAGCAACAACAACCGAACAACAACCACCGCGCAACAACCACCGCAACAACAACCACCGCACAACCACCACCACAACAACCACCGCAACAACAACCACTGCAACAACAACCACCGCATTAACAACCACCGCACAACAACCACCGCAACAACAACCACTGCAACAACAACCACCGCACAACTGCCGCAACAACAACCACCGCAACGACAACCACCACACAACAACCACCGCAACAAGAACCACCACACAACAACCACCGCAACAAGAACCACCGCACAACAACCACAGCAACAACAACCACCACACAACAACCACCGCAACAAGAACCACCGCACAACAACAACCGAACAACAACCACCGCAACAACAAGAACCACCGCAACAACAACCACCACAACAACCACCGCACAACAACCACCGCAACAACAACCACCGCAAAAACAACCACCGCACAACAACTACCGCAACAACAACCACCGCAACAACAACCACTGCAACAACAACCACCGCACAACAACCACCGCACAACAACCACCGCAACAACAACCACCGCACAACCACCGCACAATAACCACTGCAGCAACAACCACCACACAACCACCGCAACAACCACCGCAACAACAACCGAACAACAACCACCGCAACAACAACAACCACCGCAACAACAACCACCACAACCACCGCACAACGACCGCAACAACAACCAACGCAACAACAACCACCGCAACAACAACCACCGCAACAACCACCGCACAACAACCACCGCAACAACAACCACCGCAACAACAACCACCGCAACAACCACCGCACAACAACCACCGCAACAACAACCACCGCAACAACAACCACTGCACAACAACCACAGCAACAACAACCACCGCAAAGCAACCACCGCAACAACAACCACCGCAACAACAACCACCGCACAACAACCACCGCAACAACAACCACCGCAACAACCACCGCAACAACAACCACCGCACAACAACCACCGCACAACAACCACCGCAACAACAACCACCGCACAACAACCAACGCATCACAACCACCTCAACAACAACCACCGCAACAACAACGACCTCAACAACAACCACCCCAACAACTACCACCGCAACAACAACCACCGCAACAACCACTGCAACAACAACCACTGCAACAACCACCGCAACAACAACTACCGCAACAAAAACCACCGTAAAACAACCACCGCAACAACAACCACCACACAACAACCACCGCAACAACAACCACCACACAACAACCACCGCAACAACAACCACCTCAACAACAACCACCGCAACACAACCACCGCACAAAACCCACCGCACAACAACCACCGCAACAACAACCACCGCAACAAGAACCACCGCACAACAACCACCGCAACAACCACCGCAACAATAACCACCGCAACAACAACCACCGCAACAACAACCACCGCAACAACAACCGCCGTACAAGAACCAACGCAGAACAACCACCGCAACAACAACTACCGCAACAACAACCACCGCAACAACAACCACCTCAACAACAACCACCGCAACAACAACAACCGCACAACAACCACCGCAATAACAACCACCGCACAACAACCACCGCAACAACAACCACTGCAACAACAACCACCGCAACAACAACCACCGCAACAAAACCACCGCACAAAACCACCGCACAACAACCACCGCAACAACCACCACAACAACCACCGCACCAACAACCACCGCAACAACAACAACCGAACAACAACCACCGCAACAACAACCACCGGAACAACAACCACGGCAACAACAACCACTGCACAACAACCACCGCAACAACCACCACCGCAACAACAACCACCTCAACAATCACCGCAACACAAACACCGCACAAAACCCACCGCACAACAACCACTGCAACAACAACCACCACACAACAACCACCGCAACAACAACCACCTCAACAACAACCACCGCACAAAACCCACCGCACAACAACCACCGCAAGAACAACCACCACACAACAACCACCGCAACAAGAACCACCGGGCAACAACCACCGCAACAAGAAACACCGCACAACAACCACCGCAACAACAACCACCGCAACAACAACCAAAGCACAACAACCACCGCAACAACAACCGCAACAACAACCACCTCACAACAACCACCGCAACAACAACAACCGCAACAACCACCGCACAACAACCACCGCACAACAACCACCGCAACAACAACCACCGCACAACAACCAACGCAACAACAACCACCGCAAGAACCACCGCAACAACAACCACCGCACAACAACCACCGCAACAACAACCACCGTAACAACAACCACCGCAAAACAACCACCGCACAAAAAACACCGCAACAACAACCACCGCAAAACAACCAACGCAACAACAACCACCGCAACAACCACCGCAACAACAACCACCGCACAACAACCACTGCAACAACCACCGCACAACAACCACCGCACAACAACCACCGCAACAACAACCACCGCACAACCACCGCACAATAACCACTGCAGCAACAACCACCACACAACCACCGCAACAACAACCACAGCAACAACAACCGAACAACAACCACCGCGCAACAACCACCGCAACAACAACCACCGCACAACCACCACCACAACAACCACCGCAACAACAACCACTGCAACAACAACCACCGCATTAACAACCACCGCACAACAACCACCGCAACAACAACCACTGCAACAACAACCACCGCACAACTGCCGCAACAACAACCACCGCAACGACAACCACCACACAACAACCACCGCAACAAGAACCACCACACAACAACCACCGCAACAAGAACCACCGCACAACAACCACAGCAACAACAACCACCACACAACAACCACCGCAACAAGAACCACCGCACAACAACAACCGAACAACAACCACCGCAACAACAAGAACCACCGCAACAACAACCACCACAACAACCACCGCACAACAACCACCGCAACAACAACCACCGCAAAAACAACCACCGCACAACAACTACCGCAACAACAACCACCGCAACAACAACCACTGCAACAACAACCACCGCACAACAACCACCGCACAACAACCACCGCAACAACAACCACCGCACAACCACCGCACAATAACCACTGCAGCAACAACCACCACACAACCACCGCAACAACCACCGCAACAACAACCGAACAACAACCACCGCAACAACAACAACCACCGCAACAACAACCACCACAACCACCGCACAACGACCGCAACAACAACCAACGCAACAACAACCACCGCAACAACAACCACCGCAACAACCACCGCACAACAACCACCGCAACAACAACCACCGCAACAACAACCACCGCAACAACCACCGCACAACAACCACCGCAACAACAACCACCGCAACAACAACCACTGCACAACAACCACAGCAACAACAACCACCGCAAAGCAACCACCGCAACAACAACCACCGCAACAACAACCACCGCACAACAACCACCGCAACAACAACCACCGCACAACAACCACCGCAACAAAAACCACCGCAACAACCACCGTACAACACCCAGCGCAACAACAACCACCACACAACAACCACCGCAACAAGAACCACCGCACAACAACCACCGCAAGAATAACCACCGCAAAAACAACCAACGCACAACAACTACCGCAACAACAACCACCGCAACAACCACCGCAACAACAACCACCGCACAACAACCACCGCACAACAACCACCGCAACAACAACCACCGCACAACAACCAACGCATCACAACCACCTCAACAACAACCACCGCAACAACAACGACCTCAACAACAACCACCCCAACAACTACCACCGCAACAACAACCACCGCAACAACCACTGCAACAACAACCACTGCAACAACCACCGCAACAACAACTACCGCAACAAAAACCACCGTAAAACAACCACCGCAACAACAACCACCACACAACAACCACCGCAACAACAACCACCACACAACAACCACCGCAACAACAACCACCTCAACAACAACCACCGCAACACAACCACCGCACAAAACCCACCGCACAACAACCACTGCAACAACAACCACCGCAACAAGAACCACCGCACAACAACCACCGCAACAACAACCACCGCAACAACAACCACCGCACAACAACCACCGCAACAAAAACCACCGCAACAACAACCACCGTACAACAACCACCGTAACAACAACCACTGCAACAACAACCACTGCAACAACCACTGCACAACAACCACCGCAACAACAACCACCGCAACAACAACCGAACAACAACCACCGCAACAACAACAACCACCGCAACAACCACCAAAACAACCACCGCACAACAACCACCGCAACAACAACCACTGCACAACCACCACCACAACCACCACCGCAACAACAACCACCGCACAACAACTACCGCAACAACAACCACCGCAACAACAACCACTGCAACAACTACCACCGCACAACAACCACCGCACAACCACCGCACAATAACCACTGCAGCAACAACCACCACACAACCACCGCAACAACAACCACCGCAACAACAACCGAACAACAACCACCGCAACAAGAACCACCGCAACAACAACCACCACAACAACCACCGCACAACAACCACCGCAACAACAACCACCGCAAAAACAACCACCGCACAACAACTACCGCAACAACAACCACCGCAACAACAACCACCGCAACAACAACCACCGCACAACCACCGCACAATAACCACTGCAGCAACAACCACCACACAAACACAGCAACAACCACCGCAACAATAACCACCGCAACAACAACCACCGCAACAACAACAACCACCGCAACAACAACCACCACAACCACCGCACAACGACCGCAACAACAACCACCGCAACAACAACCACCGCAACAACAACCACCGCAACAACAACCACCGCAACAACCACCACACAACAACCACCGCAACAACAACCACCGCAACAACAACCACCGCAACAACCACCGCACAACAACCACTGCACAACAACCACAGCAACAACAACCACCGCAAAGCAACCACCGCAACAACAACCACCGCAACAACAACCACCGCACAACAACCACCGCAACAACAACCACCGCACAACAACCACCGCAACAAAAACCACCGCAACAACCACCGTACAACACCCACCGCAACAACAACCACCACACAACAACCACCGCAACAAGAACCACCGCACAACAACCACCGCAAGAATAACCACCGCAAAAACAACCAACGCACAACAACTACCGCAACAACAACCACCGCAACAACCACCGCAACAACAACCACCGCACAACAACCACCGCACAACAACCACCGCAACAACAACCACCGCACAACAACCAACGCATCACAACCACCTCAACAACAACCACCGCAACAACAACGACCTCAACAACAACCACCCCAACAACTACCACCGCAACAACAACCACCGCAACAACCACTGCAACAACAACCACTGCAACAACCACCGCAACAACAACTACCGCAACAAAAACCACCGTAAAACAACCACCGCAACAACAACCACCACACAACAACCACCGCAACAACAACCACCACACAACAACCACCGCAACAACAACCACCTCAACAACAACCACCGCAACACAACCACCGCACAAAACCCACCGCACAACAACCACTGCAACAACAACCACCGCAACAAGAACCACCGCACAACAACCACCGCAACAACAACCACCGCACAACAACCACCGCAACAAAAACCACCGCAACAACAACCACCGTACAACAACCACCGCAACAACAACCACTGCAACAACAACCACTGCAACAACCACTGCACAACAACCACCGCAGCAACAACCACCGCAACAACAACCGAACAACAACCACCGCAACAACAACAACCACCGCAACAACCACCAAAACAACCACCGCACAACAACCACCGCAACAACAACCACCGCACAACCACCACCACAACCACCACCGCAACAACAACCACCGCACAACAACTACCGCAACAACAACCACCGCAACAACAACCACTGCAACAACTACCACCGCACAACCACCGCACAACCACCGCACAATAACCACTGCAGCAACAACCACCACACAACCACCGCAACAACAACCACCGCAACAACAACCGAACAACAACCACCGCAACAACAAGAACCACCGCAACAACAACCACCACAACAACCACCGCACAACAACCACCGCAACAACAACCACCGCAAAAACAACCACCGCACAACAACTACCGCAACAACAACCACCGCAACAACAACCACTGCAACAACAACCACCGCACAACAACCACCGCACAACAACCACCGCAACAACAACCACCGCACAACCACCGCACAATAACCACTGCAGCAACAACCACCACACAACCACCGCAACAACCACCGCAACAACAACCGAACAACAACCACCGCAACAACAACAACCACCGCAACAACAACCACCACAACCACCGCACAACGACCGCAACAACAACCAACGCAACAACAACCACCGCAACAACAACCACCGCAACAACAACCACCGCAACAACCACCGCACAACAACCACCGCAACAACAACCACCGCAACAACAACCACCGCAACAACAACCACCGCAACAACCACCGCACAACAACCACCGCACAACAACCACAGCAACAACAACCACCGCAAAGCAACCACCGCAACAACAACCACCGCAACAACAACCACCGCACAACAACCACCGCAACAACAACCACCGCACAACAACCACCGCAACAAAAACCACCGCAACAACCACCGTACAACACCCAGCGCAACAACAACCACCACACAACAACCACCGCAACAAGAACCACCGCACAACAACCACCGCAAGAATAACCACCGCAAAAACAACCAACGCACAACAACTACCGCAACAACAACCACCGCAACAACCACCGCAACAACAACCACCGCACAACAACCACCGCACAACAACCACCGCAACAACAACCACCGCACAACAACCAACGCATCACAACCACCTCAACAACAACCACCGCAACAACAACGACCTCAACAACAACCACTCCAACAACTACCACCGCAACAACAACCACCGCAACAACCACTGCAACAACAACCACTGCAACAACCACCGCAACAACAACTACCGCAACAAAAACCACCGCAACACAACCACCGCACAAAACCCACCGCACAACAACCACTGCAACAACAACCACCGCAACAAGAACCACCGCACAACAACCACCGCAACAACAAGCACCGCAACAACAACCACCGCACAACAACCACCACAACAAAAACCACCGCAACAACAACCACCGTACAACAACCACCGCAACAACAACCACTGCAACAACAACCACTGCAACAACCACTGCACAACAACCACCGCAACAACAACCACCGCAACAACAACCGAACAACCACCGCAACAACAACAACCACCGCAACAACCACCAAAACAACCACCGCACAACAACCACCACAACAACAACCACCGCACAACCACCACCACAACCACCACCGCAACAACAACCACCGCACAACAACTACCGCAACAACAACCACCGCAACAACAACCACTGCAACAACTACCACCGCACAACCACCACCGCACAACCACCGCACAATAACCACTGCAGCAACAACCACCACACAACCACCGCAACAACAACCACCGCAACAACAACCGAACAACAACCACCGCAACAACAAGAACCACCGCAACAACAACCACCACAACAACCACCGCACAACAACCACCGCAACAACAACCACCGCAAAAACAACCACCGCACAACAACTACCGCAACAACAACCACCGCAACAACAACCACTGCAACAACAACCACCGCACAACAACCACCGCACAACAACCACCGCAACAACAACCACCGCACAACCACCGCACAATAACCACTGCAGCAACAACCACCACACAACCACCGCAACAACCACCGCAACAACAACCGAACAACAACCACCGCAACAACAACAACCACCGCAACAACAACCACCACAACCACCGCACAACGACCGCAACAACAACCAACGCAACAACAACCACCGCACAACAACCACCGCAACAACAACCACCGCAACAACAACCACCGCAACAACAACCACCGCAACAACCACCGCACAACAACCACTGCACAACAACCACAGCAACAACAACCACCGCAAAGCAACCACCGCAACAACAACCACCGCAACAACAACCACCGCACAACAACCACCGCAACAACAACCACCGCACAACAACCACCGCAACAAAAACCACCGCAACAACCACCGTACAACACCCAGCGCAACAACAACCACCACACAACAACCACCGCAACAAGAACCACCGCACAACAACCACCGCAAGAATAACCACCGCAAAAACAACCAACGCACAACAACTACCGCAACAACAACCACCGCAACAACCACCGCAACAACAACCACCGCACAACAACCACCGCACAACAACCACCGCAACAACAACCACCGCACAACAACCAACGCATCACAACCACCTCAACAACAACCACCGCAACAACAACGACCTCAACAACAACCACCCCAACAACTACCACCGCAACAACAACCACCGCAACAACCACTGCAACAACAACCACTGCAACAACCACCGCAACAACAACTACCGCAACAAAAACCACCGTAAAACAACCACCGCAACAACAACCACCACACAACAACCACCGCAACAACAACCACCACACAACAACCACCGCAACAACAACCACCTCAACAACAACCATCGCAACACAACCACCGCACAACAACCACCGCAACAAGAACCACCGCACAACAACCACCGCAAGAATAACCACCGCAAAAACAACCAACGCACAACAACTACCGCAACAACAACCACCGCAACAACCACCGCAACAACAACCACCGCACAACAACCACCGCACAACAACCACCGCAACAACAACCACCGCACAACAACCAACGCATCACAACCACCTCAACAACAACCACCGCAACAACAACGACCTCAACAACAACCACCCCAACAACTACCACCGCAACAACAACCACCGCAACAACCACTGCAACAACAACCACTGCAACAACCACCGCAACAACAACTACCGCAACAAAAACCACCGTAAAACAACCACCGCAACAACAACCACCACACAACAACCACCGCAACAACAACCACCACACAACAACCACCGCAACAACAACCACCTCAACAACAACCACCGCAACACAACCACCGCACAAAACCCACCGCACAACAACCACTGCAACAACAACCACCGCAACAAGAACCACCGCACAACAACCACCGCAACAAAAACCACCGCAACAACAACCACCGTACAACAACCACCGCAACAACAACCACTGCAACAACAACCACTGCAACAACCACTGCACAACAACCACCGCAGCAACAACCACCGCAACAACAACCGAACAACAACCACCGCAACAACAACAACCACCGCAACAACCACCAAAACAACCACCGCACAACAACCACCGCAACAACAACCACCGCACAACCACCACCACAACCACCACCGCAACAACAACCACCGCACAACAACTACCGCAACAACAACCACCGCAACAACAACCACTGCAACAACTACCACCGCACAACCACCGCACAACCACCGCACAATAACCACTGCAGCAACAACCACCACACAACCACCGCAACAACAACCACCGCAACAACAACCGAACAACAACCACCGCAACAACAAGAACCACCGCAACAACAACCACCACAACAACCACCGCACAACAACCACCGCAACAACAACCACCGCAAAAACAACCACCGCACAACAACTACCGCAACAACAACCACCGCAACAACAACCACTGCAACAACAACCACCGCACAACAACCACCGCACAACAACCACCGCAACAACAACCACCGCACAACCACCGCACAATAACCACTGCAGCAACAACCACCACACAACCACCGCAACAACCACCGCAACAACAACCGAACAACAACCACCGCAACAACAACAACCACCGCAACAACAACCACCACAACCACCGCACAACGACCGCAACAACAACCAACGCAACAACAACCACCGCAACAACAACCACCGCAACAACAACCACCGCAACAACCACCGCACAACAACCACCGCAACAACAACCACCGCAACAACAACCACCGCAACAACAACCACCGCAACAACCACCGCACAACAACCACCGCACAACAACCACAGCAACAACAACCACCGCAAAGCAACCACCGCAACAACAACCACCTCAACAACAACCACCGCACAAAACCCACCGCACAACAACCACCGCAAGAACAACCACCACACAACAACCACCGCAACAAGAACCACCGGGCAACAACCACCGCAACAAGAAACACCGCACAACAACCACCGCAACAACAACCACCGCAACAACAACCAAAGCACAACAACCACCGCAACAACAACCGCAACAACAACCACCTCACAACAACCACCGCAACAACAACAACCGCAACAACCACCGCACAACAACCACCGCACAACAACCACCGCAACAACAACCACCGCACAACAACCAACGCAACAACAACCACCGCAAGAACCACCGCAACAACAACCACCGCACAACAACCACCGCAACAACAACCACCGTAACAACAACCACCGCAAAACAACCACCGCACAAAAAACACCGCAACAACAACCACCGCAAAACAACCAACGCAACAACAACCACCGCAACAACCACCGCAACAACAACCACCGCACAACAACCACTGCAACAACCACCGCACAACAACCACCGCACAACAACCACCGCAACAACAACCACCGCACAACCACCGCACAATAACCACTGCAGCAACAACCACCACACAACCACCGCAACAACAACCACAGCAACAACAACCGAACAACAACCACCGCGCAACAACCACCGCAACAACAACCACCGCACAACCACCACCACAACAACCACCGCAACAACAACCACTGCAACAACAACCACCGCATTAACAACCACCGCACAACAACCACCGCAACAACAACCACTGCAACAACAACCACCGCACAACTGCCGCAACAACAACCACCGCAACGACAACCACCACACAACAACCACCGCAACAAGAACCACCACACAACAACCACCGCAACAAGAACCACCGCACAACAACCACAGCAACAACAACCACCACACAACAACCACCGCAACAAGAACCACCGCACAACAACAACCGAACAACAACCACCGCAACAACAAGAACCACCGCAACAACAACCACCACAACAACCACCGCACAACAACCACCGCAACAACAACCACCGCAAAAACAACCACCGCACAACAACTACCGCAACAACAACCACCGCAACAACAACCACTGCAACAACAACCACCGCACAACAACCACCGCACAACAACCACCGCAACAACAACCACCGCACAACCACCGCACAATAACCACTGCAGCAACAACCACCACACAACCACCGCAACAACCACCGCAACAACAACCGAACAACAACCACCGCAACAACAACAACCACCGCAACAACAACCACCACAACCACCGCACAACGACCGCAACAACAACCAACGCAACAACAACCACCGCAACAACAACCACCGCAACAACCACCGCACAACAACCACCGCAACAACAACCACCGCAACAACAACCACCGCAACAACCACCGCACAACAACCACCGCAACAACAACCACCGCAACAACAACCACTGCACAACAACCACAGCAACAACAACCACCGCAAAGCAACCACCGCAACAACAACCACCGCAACAACAACCACCGCACAACAACCACCGCAACAACAACCACCGCACAACAACCACCGCAACAAAAACCACCGCAACAACCACCGTACAACACCCAGCGCAACAACAACCACCACACAACAACCACCGCAACAAGAACCACCGCACAACAACCACCGCAAGAATAACCACCGCAAAAACAACCAACGCACAACAACTACCGCAACAACAACCACCGCAACAACCACCGCAACAACAACCACCGCACAACAACCACCGCACAACAACCACCGCAACAACAACCACCGCACAACAACCAACGCATCACAACCACCTCAACAACAACCACCGCAACAACAACGACCTCAACAACAACCACCCCAACAACTACCACCGCAACAACAACCACCGCAACAACCACTGCAACAACAACCACTGCAACAACCACCGCAACAACAACTACCGCAACAAAAACCACCGTAAAACAACCACCGCAACAACAACCACCACACAACAACCACCGCAACAACAACCACCACACAACAACCACCGCAACAACAACCACCTCAACAACAACCACCGCAACACAACCACCGCACAAAACCCACCGCACAACAACCACTGCAACAACAACCACCGCAACAAGAACCACCGCACAACAACCACCGCAACAACAACCACCGCAACAACAACCACCGCACAACAACCACCGCAACAAAAACCACCGCAACAACAACCACCGTACAACAACCACCGTAACAACAACCACTGCAACAACAACCACTGCAACAACCACTGCACAACAACCACCGCAACAACAACCACCGCAACAACAACCGAACAACAACCACCGCAACAACAACAACCACCGCAACAACCACCAAAACAACCACCGCACAACAACCACCGCAACAACAACCACTGCACAACCACCACCACAACCACCACCGCAACAACAACCACCGCACAACAACTACCGCAACAACAACCACCGCAACAACAACCACTGCAACAACTACCACCGCACAACAACCACCGCACAACCACCGCACAATAACCACTGCAGCAACAACCACCACACAACCACCGCAACAACAACCACCGCAACAACAACCGAACAACAACCACCGCAACAAGAACCACCGCAACAACAACCACCACAACAACCACCGCACAACAACCACCGCAACAACAACCACCGCAAAAACAACCACCGCACAACAACTACCGCAACAACAACCACCGCAACAACAACCACCGCAACAACAACCACCGCACAACCACCGCACAATAACCACTGCAGCAACAACCACCACACAAACACAGCAACAACCACCGCAACAATAACCACCGCAACAACAACCACCGCAACAACAACAACCACCGCAACAACAACCACCACAACCACCGCACAACGACCGCAACAACAACCACCGCAACAACAACCACCGCAACAACAACCACCGCAACAACAACCACCGCAACAACCACCACACAACAACCACCGCAACAACAACCACCGCAACAACAACCACCGCAACAACCACCGCACAACAACCACTGCACAACAACCACAGCAACAACAACCACCGCAAAGCAACCACCGCAACAACAACCACCGCAACAACAACCACCGCACAACAACCACCGCAACAACAACCACCGCACAACAACCACCGCAACAAAAACCACCGCAACAACCACCGTACAACACCCACCGCAACAACAACCACCACACAACAACCACCGCAACAAGAACCACCGCACAACAACCACCGCAAGAATAACCACCGCAAAAACAACCAACGCACAACAACTACCGCAACAACAACCACCGCAACAACCACCGCAACAACAACCACCGCACAACAACCACCGCACAACAACCACCGCAACAACAACCACCGCACAACAACCAACGCATCACAACCACCTCAACAACAACCACCGCAACAACAACGACCTCAACAACAACCACCCCAACAACTACCACCGCAACAACAACCACCGCAACAACCACTGCAACAACAACCACTGCAACAACCACCGCAACAACAACTACCGCAACAAAAACCACCGTAAAACAACCACCGCAACAACAACCACCACACAACAACCACCGCAACAACAACCACCACACAACAACCACCGCAACAACAACCACCTCAACAACAACCACCGCAACACAACCACCGCACAAAACCCACCGCACAACAACCACTGCAACAACAACCACCGCAACAAGAACCACCGCACAACAACCACCGCAACAACAACCACCGCACAACAACCACCGCAACAAAAACCACCGCAACAACAACCACCGTACAACAACCACCGCAACAACAACCACTGCAACAACAACCACTGCAACAACCACTGCACAACAACCACCGCAGCAACAACCACCGCAACAACAACCGAACAACAACCACCGCAACAACAACAACCACCGCAACAACCACCAAAACAACCACCGCACAACAACCACCGCAACAACAACCACCGCACAACCACCACCACAACCACCACCGCAACAACAACCACCGCACAACAACTACCGCAACAACAACCACCGCAACAACAACCACTGCAACAACTACCACCGCACAACCACCGCACAACCACCGCACAATAACCACTGCAGCAACAACCACCACACAACCACCGCAACAACAACCACCGCAACAACAACCGAACAACAACCACCGCAACAACAAGAACCACCGCAACAACAACCACCACAACAACCACCGCACAACAACCACCGCAACAACAACCACCGCAAAAACAACCACCGCACAACAACTACCGCAACAACAACCACCGCAACAACAACCACTGCAACAACAACCACCGCACAACAACCACCGCACAACAACCACCGCAACAACAACCACCGCACAACCACCGCACAATAACCACTGCAGCAACAACCACCACACAACCACCGCAACAACCACCGCAACAACAACCGAACAACAACCACCGCAACAACAACAACCACCGCAACAACAACCACCACAACCACCGCACAACGACCGCAACAACAACCAACGCAACAACAACCACCGCAACAACAACCACCGCAACAACAACCACCGCAACAACCACCGCACAACAACCACCGCAACAACAACCACCGCAACAACAACCACCGCAACAACAACCACCGCAACAACCACCGCACAACAACCACCGCACAACAACCACAGCAACAACAACCACCGCAACAACCACCGCAACAACAACCACCGCACAACAACCACTGCAACAACCACCGCACAACAACCACCGCACAACAACCACCGCAACAACAACCACCGCACAACCACCGCACAATAACCACTGCAGCAACAACCACCACACAACCACCGCAACAACAACCACAGCAACAACAACCGAACAACAACCACCGCGCAACAACCACCGCAACAACAACCACCGCACAACCACCACCACAACAACCACCGCAACAACAACCACTGCAACAACAACCACCGCATTAACAACCACCGCACAACAACCACCGCAACAACAACCACTGCAACAACAACCACCGCACAACTGCCGCAACAACAACCACCGCAACGACAACCACCACACAACAACCACCGCAACAAGAACCACCACACAACAACCACCGCAACAAGAACCACCGCACAACAACCACAGCAACAACAACCACCACACAACAACCACCGCAACAAGAACCACCGCACAACAACAACCGAACAACAACCACCGCAACAACAAGAACCACCGCAACAACAACCACCACAACAACCACCGCACAACAACCACCGCAACAACAACCACCGCAAAAACAACCACCGCACAACAACTACCGCAACAACAACCACCGCAACAACAACCACTGCAACAACAACCACCGCACAACAACCACCGCACAACAACCACCGCAACAACAACCACCGCACAACCACCGCACAATAACCACTGCAGCAACAACCACCACACAACCACCGCAACAACCACCGCAACAACAACCGAACAACAACCACCGCAACAACAACAACCACCGCAACAACAACCACCACAACCACCGCACAACGACCGCAACAACAACCAACGCAACAACAACCACCGCAACAACAACCACCGCAACAACCACCGCACAACAACCACCGCAACAACAACCACCGCAACAACAACCACCGCAACAACCACCGCACAACAACCACCGCAACAACAACCACCGCAACAACAACCACTGCACAACAACCACAGCAACAACAACCACCGCAAAGCAACCACCGCAACAACAACCACCGCAACAACAACCACCGCACAACAACCACCGCAACAACAACCACCGCACAACAACCACCGCAACAAAAACCACCGCAACAACCACCGTACAACACCCAGCGCAACAACAACCACCACACAACAACCACCGCAACAAGAACCACCGCACAACAACCACCGCAAGAATAACCACCGCAAAAACAACCAACGCACAACAACTACCGCAACAACAACCACCGCAACAACCACCGCAACAACAACCACCGCACAACAACCACCGCACAACAACCACCGCAACAACAACCACCGCACAACAACCAACGCATCACAACCACCTCAACAACAACCACCGCAACAACAACGACCTCAACAACAACCACCCCAACAACTACCACCGCAACAACAACCACCGCAACAACCACTGCAACAACAACCACTGCAACAACCACCGCAACAACAACTACCGCAACAAAAACCACCGTAAAACAACCACCGCAACAACAACCACCACACAACAACCACCGCAACAACAACCACCACACAACAACCACCGCAACAACAACCACCTCAACAACAACCACCGCAACACAACCACCGCACAAAACCCACCGCACAACAACCACTGCAACAACAACCACCGCAACAAGAACCACCGCACAACAACCACCGCAACAACAACCACCGCAACAACAACCACCGCACAACAACCACCGCAACAAAAACCACCGCAACAACAACCACCGTACAACAACCACCGTAACAACAACCACTGCAACAACAACCACTGCAACAACCACTGCACAACAACCACCGCAACAACAACCACCGCAACAACAACCGAACAACAACCACCGCAACAACAACAACCACCGCAACAACCACCAAAACAACCACCGCACAACAACCACCGCAACAACAACCACTGCACAACCACCACCACAACCACCACCGCAACAACAACCACCGCACAACAACTACCGCAACAACAACCACCGCAACAACAACCACTGCAACAACTACCACCGCACAACAACCACCGCACAACCACCGCACAATAACCACTGCAGCAACAACCACCACACAACCACCGCAACAACAACCACCGCAACAACAACCGAACAACAACCACCGCAACAAGAACCACCGCAACAACAACCACCACAACAACCACCGCACAACAACCACCGCAACAACAACCACCGCAAAAACAACCACCGCACAACAACTACCGCAACAACAACCACCGCAACAACAACCACCGCAACAACAACCACCGCACAACCACCGCACAATAACCACTGCAGCAACAACCACCACACAAACACAGCAACAACCACCGCAACAATAACCACCGCAACAACAACCACCGCAACAACAACAACCACCGCAACAACAACCACCACAACCACCGCACAACGACCGCAACAACAACCACCGCAACAACAACCACCGCAACAACAACCACCGCAACAACAACCACCGCAACAACCACCACACAACAACCACCGCAACAACAACCACCGCAACAACAACCACCGCAACAACCACCGCACAACAACCACTGCACAACAACCACAGCAACAACAACCACCGCAAAGCAACCACCGCAACAACAACCACCGCAACAACAACCACCGCACAACAACCACCGCAACAACAACCACCGCACAACAACCACCGCAACAAAAACCACCGCAACAACCACCGTACAACACCCACCGCAACAACAACCACCACACAACAACCACCGCAACAAGAACCACCGCACAACAACCACCGCAAGAATAACCACCGCAAAAACAACCAACGCACAACAACTACCGCAACAACAACCACCGCAACAACCACCGCAACAACAACCACCGCACAACAACCACCGCACAACAACCACCGCAACAACAACCACCGCACAACAACCAACGCATCACAACCACCTCAACAACAACCACCGCAACAACAACGACCTCAACAACAACCACCCCAACAACTACCACCGCAACAACAACCACCGCAACAACCACTGCAACAACAACCACTGCAACAACCACCGCAACAACAACTACCGCAACAAAAACCACCGTAAAACAACCACCGCAACAACAACCACCACACAACAACCACCGCAACAACAACCACCACACAACAACCACCGCAACAACAACCACCTCAACAACAACCACCGCAACACAACCACCGCACAAAACCCACCGCACAACAACCACTGCAACAACAACCACCGCAACAAGAACCACCGCACAACAACCACCGCAACAACAACCACCGCACAACAACCACCGCAACAAAAACCACCGCAACAACAACCACCGTACAACAACCACCGCAACAACAACCACTGCAACAACAACCACTGCAACAACCACTGCACAACAACCACCGCAGCAACAACCACCGCAACAACAACCGAACAACAACCACCGCAACAACAACAACCACCGCAACAACCACCAAAACAACCACCGCACAACAACCACCGCAACAACAACCACCGCACAACCACCACCACAACCACCACCGCAACAACAACCACCGCACAACAACTACCGCAACAACAACCACCGCAACAACAACCACTGCAACAACTACCACCGCACAACCACCGCACAACCACCGCACAATAACCACTGCAGCAACAACCACCACACAACCACCGCAACAACAACCACCGCAACAACAACCGAACAACAACCACCGCAACAACAAGAACCACCGCAACAACAACCACCACAACAACCACCGCACAACAACCACCGCAACAACAACCACCGCAAAAACAACCACCGCACAACAACTACCGCAACAACAACCACCGCAACAACAACCACTGCAACAACAACCACCGCACAACAACCACCGCACAACAACCACCGCAACAACAACCACCGCACAACCACCGCACAATAACCACTGCAGCAACAACCACCACACAACCACCGCAACAACCACCGCAACAACAACCGAACAACAACCACCGCAACAACAACAACCACCGCAACAACAACCACCACAACCACCGCACAACGACCGCAACAACAACCAACGCAACAACAACCACCGCAACAACAACCACCGCAACAACAACCACCGCAACAACCACCGCACAACAACCACCGCAACAACAACCACCGCAACAACAACCACCGCAACAACAACCACCGCAACAACCACCGCACAACAACCACCGCACAACAACCACAGCAACAACAACCACCGCAAAGCAACCACCGCAACAACAACCACCGCAACAACAACCACCGCACAACAACCACCGCAACAACAACCACCGCACAACAACCACCGCAACAAAAACCACCGCAACAACCACCGTACAACACCCAGCGCAACAACAACCACCACACAACAACCACCGCAACAAGAACCACCGCACAACAACCACCGCAAGAATAACCACCGCAAAAACAACCAACGCACAACAACTACCGCAACAACAACCACCGCAACAACCACCGCAACAACAACCACCGCACAACAACCACCGCACAACAACCACCGCAACAACAACCACCGCACAACAACCAACGCATCACAACCACCTCAACAACAACCACCGCAACAACAACGACCTCAACAACAACCACTCCAACAACTACCACCGCAACAACAACCACCGCAACAACCACTGCAACAACAACCACTGCAACAACCACCGCAACAACAACTACCGCAACAAAAACCACCGCAACACAACCACCGCACAAAACCCACCGCACAACAACCACTGCAACAACAACCACCGCAACAAGAACCACCGCACAACAACCACCGCAACAACAAGCACCGCAACAACAACCACCGCACAACAACCACCACAACAAAAACCACCGCAACAACAACCACCGTACAACAACCACCGCAACAACAACCACTGCAACAACAACCACTGCAACAACCACTGCACAACAACCACCGCAACAACAACCACCGCAACAACAACCGAACAACCACCGCAACAACAACAACCACCGCAACAACCACCAAAACAACCACCGCACAACAACCACCACAACAACAACCACCGCACAACCACCACCACAACCACCACCGCAACAACAACCACCGCACAACAACTACCGCAACAACAACCACCGCAACAACAACCACTGCAACAACTACCACCGCACAACCACCACCGCACAACCACCGCACAATAACCACTGCAGCAACAACCACCACACAACCACCGCAACAACAACCACCGCAACAACAACCGAACAACAACCACCGCAACAACAAGAACCACCGCAACAACAACCACCACAACAACCACCGCACAACAACCACCGCAACAACAACCACCGCAAAAACAACCACCGCACAACAACTACCGCAACAACAACCACCGCAACAACAACCACTGCAACAACAACCACCGCACAACAACCACCGCACAACAACCACCGCAACAACAACCACCGCACAACCACCGCACAATAACCACTGCAGCAACAACCACCACACAACCACCGCAACAACCACCGCAACAACAACCGAACAACAACCACCGCAACAACAACAACCACCGCAACAACAACCACCACAACCACCGCACAACGACCGCAACAACAACCAACGCAACAACAACCACCGCACAACAACCACCGCAACAACAACCACCGCAACAACAACCACCGCAACAACAACCACCGCAACAACCACCGCACAACAACCACTGCACAACAACCACAGCAACAACAACCACCGCAAAGCAACCACCGCAACAACAACCACCGCAACAACAACCACCGCACAACAACCACCGCAACAACAACCACCGCACAACAACCACCGCAACAAAAACCACCGCAACAACCACCGTACAACACCCAGCGCAACAACAACCACCACACAACAACCACCGCAACAAGAACCACCGCACAACAACCACCGCAAGAATAACCACCGCAAAAACAACCAACGCACAACAACTACCGCAACAACAACCACCGCAACAACCACCGCAACAACAACCACCGCACAACAACCACCGCACAACAACCACCGCAACAACAACCACCGCACAACAACCAACGCATCACAACCACCTCAACAACAACCACCGCAACAACAACGACCTCAACAACAACCACCCCAACAACTACCACCGCAACAACAACCACCGCAACAACCACTGCAACAACAACCACTGCAACAACCACCGCAACAACAACTACCGCAACAAAAACCACCGTAAAACAACCACCGCAACAACAACCACCACACAACAACCACCGCAACAACAACCACCACACAACAACCACCGCAACAACAACCACCTCAACAACAACCATCGCAACACAACCACCGCACAACAACCACCGCAACAAGAACCACCGCACAACAACCACCGCAAGAATAACCACCGCAAAAACAACCAACGCACAACAACTACCGCAACAACAACCACCGCAACAACCACCGCAACAACAACCACCGCACAACAACCACCGCACAACAACCACCGCAACAACAACCACCGCACAACAACCAACGCATCACAACCACCTCAACAACAACCACCGCAACAACAACGACCTCAACAACAACCACCCCAACAACTACCACCGCAACAACAACCACCGCAACAACCACTGCAACAACAACCACTGCAACAACCACCGCAACAACAACTACCGCAACAAAAACCACCGTAAAACAACCACCGCAACAACAACCACCACACAACAACCACCGCAACAACAACCACCACACAACAACCACCGCAACAACAACCACCTCAACAACAACCACCGCAACACAACCACCGCACAAAACCCACCGCACAACAACCACTGCAACAACAACCACCGCAACAAGAACCACCGCACAACAACCACCGCAACAAAAACCACCGCAACAACAACCACCGTACAACAACCACCGCAACAACAACCACTGCAACAACAACCACTGCAACAACCACTGCACAACAACCACCGCAGCAACAACCACCGCAACAACAACCGAACAACAACCACCGCAACAACAACAACCACCGCAACAACCACCAAAACAACCACCGCACAACAACCACCGCAACAACAACCACCGCACAACCACCACCACAACCACCACCGCAACAACAACCACCGCACAACAACTACCGCAACAACAACCACCGCAACAACAACCACTGCAACAACTACCACCGCACAACCACCGCACAACCACCGCACAATAACCACTGCAGCAACAACCACCACACAACCACCGCAACAACAACCACCGCAACAACAACCGAACAACAACCACCGCAACAACAAGAACCACCGCAACAACAACCACCACAACAACCACCGCACAACAACCACCGCAACAACAACCACCGCAAAAACAACCACCGCACAACAACTACCGCAACAACAACCACCGCAACAACAACCACTGCAACAACAACCACCGCACAACAACCACCGCACAACAACCACCGCAACAACAACCACCGCACAACCACCGCACAATAACCACTGCAGCAACAACCACCACACAACCACCGCAACAACCACCGCAACAACAACCGAACAACAACCACCGCAACAACAACAACCACCGCAACAACAACCACCACAACCACCGCACAACGACCGCAACAACAACCAACGCAACAACAACCACCGCAACAACAACCACCGCAACAACAACCACCGCAACAACCACCGCACAACAACCACCGCAACAACAACCACCGCAACAACAACCACCGCAACAACAACCACCGCAACAACCACCGCACAACAACCACCGCACAACAACCACAGCAACAACAACCACCGCAAAGCAACCACCGCAACAACAACCACCTCAACAACAACCACCGCACAAAACCCACCGCACAACAACCACCGCAAGAACAACCACCACACAACAACCACCGCAACAAGAACCACCGGGCAACAACCACCGCAACAAGAAACACCGCACAACAACCACCGCAACAACAACCACCGCAACAACAACCAAAGCACAACAACCACCGCAACAACAACCGCAACAACAACCACCTCACAACAACCACCGCAACAACAACAACCGCAACAACCACCGCACAACAACCACCGCACAACAACCACCGCAACAACAACCACCGCACAACAACCAACGCAACAACAACCACCGCAAGAACCACCGCAACAACAACCACCGCACAACAACCACCGCAACAACAACCACCGTAACAACAACCACCGCAAAACAACCACCGCACAAAAAACACCGCAACAACAACCACCGCAAAACAACCAACGCAACAACAACCACCGCAACAACCACCGCAACAACAACCACCGCACAACAACCACTGCAACAACCACCGCACAACAACCACCGCACAACAACCACCGCAACAACAACCACCGCACAACCACCGCACAATAACCACTGCAGCAACAACCACCACACAACCACCGCAACAACAACCACAGCAACAACAACCGAACAACAACCACCGCGCAACAACCACCGCAACAACAACCACCGCACAACCACCACCACAACAACCACCGCAACAACAACCACTGCAACAACAACCACCGCATTAACAACCACCGCACAACAACCACCGCAACAACAACCACTGCAACAACAACCACCGCACAACTGCCGCAACAACAACCACCGCAACGACAACCACCACACAACAACCACCGCAACAAGAACCACCACACAACAACCACCGCAACAAGAACCACCGCACAACAACCACAGCAACAACAACCACCACACAACAACCACCGCAACAAGAACCACCGCACAACAACAACCGAACAACAACCACCGCAACAACAAGAACCACCGCAACAACAACCACCACAACAACCACCGCACAACAACCACCGCAACAACAACCACCGCAAAAACAACCACCGCACAACAACTACCGCAACAACAACCACCGCAACAACAACCACTGCAACAACAACCACCGCACAACAACCACCGCACAACAACCACCGCAACAACAACCACCGCACAACCACCGCACAATAACCACTGCAGCAACAACCACCACACAACCACCGCAACAACCACCGCAACAACAACCGAACAACAACCACCGCAACAACAACAACCACCGCAACAACAACCACCACAACCACCGCACAACGACCGCAACAACAACCAACGCAACAACAACCACCGCAACAACAACCACCGCAACAACCACCGCACAACAACCACCGCAACAACAACCACCGCAACAACAACCACCGCAACAACCACCGCACAACAACCACCGCAACAACAACCACCGCAACAACAACCACTGCACAACAACCACAGCAACAACAACCACCGCAAAGCAACCACCGCAACAACAACCACCGCAACAACAACCACCGCACAACAACCACCGCAACAACAACCACCGCACAACAACCACCGCAACAAAAACCACCGCAACAACCACCGTACAACACCCAGCGCAACAACAACCACCACACAACAACCACCGCAACAAGAACCACCGCACAACAACCACCGCAAGAATAACCACCGCAAAAACAACCAACGCACAACAACTACCGCAACAACAACCACCGCAACAACCACCGCAACAACAACCACCGCACAACAACCACCGCACAACAACCACCGCAACAACAACCACCGCACAACAACCAACGCATCACAACCACCTCAACAACAACCACCGCAACAACAACGACCTCAACAACAACCACCCCAACAACTACCACCGCAACAACAACCACCGCAACAACCACTGCAACAACAACCACTGCAACAACCACCGCAACAACAACTACCGCAACAAAAACCACCGTAAAACAACCACCGCAACAACAACCACCACACAACAACCACCGCAACAACAACCACCACACAACAACCACCGCAACAACAACCACCTCAACAACAACCACCGCAACACAACCACCGCACAAAACCCACCGCACAACAACCACTGCAACAACAACCACCGCAACAAGAACCACCGCACAACAACCACCGCAACAACAACCACCGCAACAACAACCACCGCACAACAACCACCGCAACAAAAACCACCGCAACAACAACCACCGTACAACAACCACCGTAACAACAACCACTGCAACAACAACCACTGCAACAACCACTGCACAACAACCACCGCAACAACAACCACCGCAACAACAACCGAACAACAACCACCGCAACAACAACAACCACCGCAACAACCACCAAAACAACCACCGCACAACAACCACCGCAACAACAACCACTGCACAACCACCACCACAACCACCACCGCAACAACAACCACCGCACAACAACTACCGCAACAACAACCACCGCAACAACAACCACTGCAACAACTACCACCGCACAACAACCACCGCACAACCACCGCACAATAACCACTGCAGCAACAACCACCACACAACCACCGCAACAACAACCACCGCAACAACAACCGAACAACAACCACCGCAACAAGAACCACCGCAACAACAACCACCACAACAACCACCGCACAACAACCACCGCAACAACAACCACCGCAAAAACAACCACCGCACAACAACTACCGCAACAACAACCACCGCAACAACAACCACCGCAACAACAACCACCGCACAACCACCGCACAATAACCACTGCAGCAACAACCACCACACAAACACAGCAACAACCACCGCAACAATAACCACCGCAACAACAACCACCGCAACAACAACAACCACCGCAACAACAACCACCACAACCACCGCACAACGACCGCAACAACAACCACCGCAACAACAACCACCGCAACAACAACCACCGCAACAACAACCACCGCAACAACCACCACACAACAACCACCGCAACAACAACCACCGCAACAACAACCACCGCAACAACCACCGCACAACAACCACTGCACAACAACCACAGCAACAACAACCACCGCAAAGCAACCACCGCAACAACAACCACCGCAACAACAACCACCGCACAACAACCACCGCAACAACAACCACCGCACAACAACCACCGCAACAAAAACCACCGCAACAACCACCGTACAACACCCACCGCAACAACAACCACCACACAACAACCACCGCAACAAGAACCACCGCACAACAACCACCGCAAGAATAACCACCGCAAAAACAACCAACGCACAACAACTACCGCAACAACAACCACCGCAACAACCACCGCAACAACAACCACCGCACAACAACCACCGCACAACAACCACCGCAACAACAACCACCGCACAACAACCAACGCATCACAACCACCTCAACAACAACCACCGCAACAACAACGACCTCAACAACAACCACCCCAACAACTACCACCGCAACAACAACCACCGCAACAACCACTGCAACAACAACCACTGCAACAACCACCGCAACAACAACTACCGCAACAAAAACCACCGTAAAACAACCACCGCAACAACAACCACCACACAACAACCACCGCAACAACAACCACCACACAACAACCACCGCAACAACAACCACCTCAACAACAACCACCGCAACACAACCACCGCACAAAACCCACCGCACAACAACCACTGCAACAACAACCACCGCAACAAGAACCACCGCACAACAACCACCGCAACAACAACCACCGCACAACAACCACCGCAACAAAAACCACCGCAACAACAACCACCGTACAACAACCACCGCAACAACAACCACTGCAACAACAACCACTGCAACAACCACTGCACAACAACCACCGCAGCAACAACCACCGCAACAACAACCGAACAACAACCACCGCAACAACAACAACCACCGCAACAACCACCAAAACAACCACCGCACAACAACCACCGCAACAACAACCACCGCACAACCACCACCACAACCACCACCGCAACAACAACCACCGCACAACAACTACCGCAACAACAACCACCGCAACAACAACCACTGCAACAACTACCACCGCACAACCACCGCACAACCACCGCACAATAACCACTGCAGCAACAACCACCACACAACCACCGCAACAACAACCACCGCAACAACAACCGAACAACAACCACCGCAACAACAAGAACCACCGCAACAACAACCACCACAACAACCACCGCACAACAACCACCGCAACAACAACCACCGCAAAAACAACCACCGCACAACAACTACCGCAACAACAACCACCGCAACAACAACCACTGCAACAACAACCACCGCACAACAACCACCGCACAACAACCACCGCAACAACAACCACCGCACAACCACCGCACAATAACCACTGCAGCAACAACCACCACACAACCACCGCAACAACCACCGCAACAACAACCGAACAACAACCACCGCAACAACAACAACCACCGCAACAACAACCACCACAACCACCGCACAACGACCGCAACAACAACCAACGCAACAACAACCACCGCAACAACAACCACCGCAACAACAACCACCGCAACAACCACCGCACAACAACCACCGCAACAACAACCACCGCAACAACAACCACCGCAACAACAACCACCGCAACAACCACCGCACAACAACCACCGCACAACAACCACAGCAACAACAACCACCGCAAAGCAACCACCGCAACAACAACCACCGCAACAACAACCACCGCACAACAACCACCGCAACAACAACCACCGCACAACAACCACCGCAACAAAAACCACCGCAACAACCACCGTACAACACCCAGCGCAACAACAACCACCACACAACAACCACCGCAACAAGAACCACCGCACAACAACCACCGCAAGAATAACCACCGCAAAAACAACCAACGCACAACAACTACCGCAACAACAACCACCGCAACAACCACCGCAACAACAACCACCGCACAACAACCACCGCACAACAACCACCGCAACAACAACCACCGCACAACAACCAACGCATCACAACCACCTCAACAACAACCACCGCAACAACAACGACCTCAACAACAACCACTCCAACAACTACCACCGCAACAACAACCACCGCAACAACCACTGCAACAACAACCACTGCAACAACCACCGCAACAACAACTACCGCAACAAAAACCACCGCAACACAACCACCGCACAAAACCCACCGCACAACAACCACTGCAACAACAACCACCGCAACAAGAACCACCGCACAACAACCACCGCAACAACAAGCACCGCAACAACAACCACCGCACAACAACCACCACAACAAAAACCACCGCAACAACAACCACCGTACAACAACCACCGCAACAACAACCACTGCAACAACAACCACTGCAACAACCACTGCACAACAACCACCGCAACAACAACCACCGCAACAACAACCGAACAACCACCGCAACAACAACAACCACCGCAACAACCACCAAAACAACCACCGCACAACAACCACCACAACAACAACCACCGCACAACCACCACCACAACCACCACCGCAACAACAACCACCGCACAACAACTACCGCAACAACAACCACCGCAACAACAACCACTGCAACAACTACCACCGCACAACCACCACCGCACAACCACCGCACAATAACCACTGCAGCAACAACCACCACACAACCACCGCAACAACAACCACCGCAACAACAACCGAACAACAACCACCGCAACAACAAGAACCACCGCAACAACAACCACCACAACAACCACCGCACAACAACCACCGCAACAACAACCACCGCAAAAACAACCACCGCACAACAACTACCGCAACAACAACCACCGCAACAACAACCACTGCAACAACAACCACCGCACAACAACCACCGCACAACAACCACCGCAACAACAACCACCGCACAACCACCGCACAATAACCACTGCAGCAACAACCACCACACAACCACCGCAACAACCACCGCAACAACAACCGAACAACAACCACCGCAACAACAACAACCACCGCAACAACAACCACCACAACCACCGCACAACGACCGCAACAACAACCAACGCAACAACAACCACCGCACAACAACCACCGCAACAACAACCACCGCAACAACAACCACCGCAACAACAACCACCGCAACAACCACCGCACAACAACCACTGCACAACAACCACAGCAACAACAACCACCGCAAAGCAACCACCGCAACAACAACCACCGCAACAACAACCACCGCACAACAACCACCGCAACAACAACCACCGCACAACAACCACCGCAACAAAAACCACCGCAACAACCACCGTACAACACCCAGCGCAACAACAACCACCACACAACAACCACCGCAACAAGAACCACCGCACAACAACCACCGCAAGAATAACCACCGCAAAAACAACCAACGCACAACAACTACCGCAACAACAACCACCGCAACAACCACCGCAACAACAACCACCGCACAACAACCACCGCACAACAACCACCGCAACAACAACCACCGCACAACAACCAACGCATCACAACCACCTCAACAACAACCACCGCAACAACAACGACCTCAACAACAACCACCCCAACAACTACCACCGCAACAACAACCACCGCAACAACCACTGCAACAACAACCACTGCAACAACCACCGCAACAACAACTACCGCAACAAAAACCACCGTAAAACAACCACCGCAACAACAACCACCACACAACAACCACCGCAACAACAACCACCACACAACAACCACCGCAACAACAACCACCTCAACAACAACCATCGCAACACAACCACCGCACAACAACCACCGCAACAAGAACCACCGCACAACAACCACCGCAAGAATAACCACCGCAAAAACAACCAACGCACAACAACTACCGCAACAACAACCACCGCAACAACCACCGCAACAACAACCACCGCACAACAACCACCGCACAACAACCACCGCAACAACAACCACCGCACAACAACCAACGCATCACAACCACCTCAACAACAACCACCGCAACAACAACGACCTCAACAACAACCACCCCAACAACTACCACCGCAACAACAACCACCGCAACAACCACTGCAACAACAACCACTGCAACAACCACCGCAACAACAACTACCGCAACAAAAACCACCGTAAAACAACCACCGCAACAACAACCACCACACAACAACCACCGCAACAACAACCACCACACAACAACCACCGCAACAACAACCACCTCAACAACAACCACCGCAACACAACCACCGCACAAAACCCACCGCACAACAACCACTGCAACAACAACCACCGCAACAAGAACCACCGCACAACAACCACCGCAACAAAAACCACCGCAACAACAACCACCGTACAACAACCACCGCAACAACAACCACTGCAACAACAACCACTGCAACAACCACTGCACAACAACCACCGCAGCAACAACCACCGCAACAACAACCGAACAACAACCACCGCAACAACAACAACCACCGCAACAACCACCAAAACAACCACCGCACAACAACCACCGCAACAACAACCACCGCACAACCACCACCACAACCACCACCGCAACAACAACCACCGCAACAACAACCACTGCAACAACTACCACCGCACAACCACCGCACAACCACCGCACAATAACCACTGCAGCAACAACCACCACACAACCACCGCAACAACAACCACCGCAACAACAACCGAACAACAACCACCGCAACAACAAGAACCACCGCAACAACAACCACCACAACAACCACCGCACAACAACCACCGCAACAACAACCACCGCAAAAACAACCACCGCACAACAACTACCGCAACAACAACCACCGCAACAACAACCACTGCAACAACAACCACCGCACAACAACCACCGCACAACAACCACCGCAACAACAACCACCGCACAACCACCGCACAATAACCACTGCAGCAACAACCACCACACAACCACCGCAACAACCACCGCAACAACAACCGAACAACAACCACCGCAACAACAACAACCACCGCAACAACAACCACCACAACCACCGCACAACGACCGCAACAACAACCAACGCAACAACAACCACCGCAACAACAACCACCGCAACAACAACCACCGCAACAACCACCGCACAACAACCACCGCAACAACAACCACCGCAACAACAACCACCGCAACAACAACCACCGCAACAACCACCGCACAACAACCACCGCACAACAACCACAGCAACAACAACCACCGCAAAGCAACCACCGCAACAACAACCACCGCAACAACAACCACCGCACAACAACCACCGCAACAACAACCACCGCACAACAACCACCGCAACAAAAACCACCGCAACAACCACCGTACAACACCCAGCGCAACAACAACCACCACACAACAACCACCGCAACAAGAACCACCGCACAACAACCACCGCAAGAATAACCACCGCAAAAACAACCAACGCACAACAACTACCGCAACAACAACCACCGCAACAACCACCGCAACAACAACCACCGCACAACAACCACCGCACAACAACCACCGCAACAACAACCACCGCACAACAACCAACGCATCACAACCACCTCAACAACAACCACCGCAACAACAACGACCTCAACAACAACCACTCCAACAACTACCACCGCAACAACAACCACCGCAACAACCACTGCAACAACAACCACTGCAACAACCACCGCAACAACAACTACCGCAACAAAAACCACCGCAACACAACCACCGCACAAAACCCACCGCACAACAACCACTGCAACAACAACCACCGCAACAAGAACCACCGCACAACAACCACCGCAACAACAACCACCGCAACAACAACCACCGCACAACAACCACCACAACAAAAACCACCGCAACAACAACCACCGTACAACAACCACCGCAACAACAACCACTGCAACAACAACCACTGCAACAACCACTGCACAACAACCACCGCAACAACAACCACCGCAACAACAACCGAACAACCACCGCAACAACAACAACCACCGCAACAACCACCAAAACAACCACCGCACAACAACCACCACAACAACAACCACCGCACAACCACCACCACAACCACCACCGCAACAACAACCACCGCACAACAACTACCGCAACAACAACCACCGCAACAACAACCACTGCAACAACTACCACCGCACAACCACCACCGCACAACCACCGCACAATAACCACTGCAGCAACAACCACCACACAACCACCGCAACAACAACCACCGCAACAACAACCGAACAACAACCACCGCAACAACAAGAACCACCGCAACAACAACCACCACAACAACCACCGCACAACAACCACCGCAACAACAACCACCGCAAAAACAACCACCGCACAACAACTACCGCAACAACAACCACCGCAACAACAACCACTGCAACAACAACCACCGCACAACAACCACCGCACAACAACCACCGCAACAACAACCACCGCACAACCACCGCACAATAACCACTGCAGCAACAACCACCACACAACCACCGCAACAACCACCGCAACAACAACCGAACAACAACCACCGCAACAACAACAACCACCGCAACAACAACCACCACAACCACCGCACAACGACCGCAACAACAACCAACGCAACAACAACCACCGCACAACAACCACCGCAACAACAACCACCGCAACAACAACCACCGCAACAACAACCACCGCAACAACCACCGCACAACAACCACTGCACAACAACCACAGCAACAACAACCACCGCAAAGCAACCACCGCAACAACAACCACCGCAACAACAACCACCGCACAACAACCACCGCAACAACAACCACCGCACAACAACCACCGCAACAAAAACCACCGCAACAACCACCGTACAACACCCAGCGCAACAACAACCACCACACAACAACCACCGCAACAAGAACCACCGCACAACAACCACCGCAAGAATAACCACCGCAAAAACAACCAACGCACAACAACTACCGCAACAACAACCACCGCAACAACCACCGCAACAACAACCACCGCACAACAACCACCGCACAACAACCACCGCAACAACAACCACCGCACAACAACCAACGCATCACAACCACCTCAACAACAACCACCGCAACAACGACCTCAACAACAACCACCCCAACAACTACCACCGCAACAACAACCACCGCAACAACCACTGCAACAACAACCACTGCAACAACCACCGCAACAACAACTACCGCAACAAAAACCACCGTAAAACAACCACCGCAACAACAACCACCACACAACAACCACCGCAACAACAACCACCACACAACAACCACCGCAACAACAACCACCTCAACAACAACCATCGCAACACAACCACCGCACAAAACCCACCGCACAACAACCACCGCAACAACAACCACCGCAACAAGAACCACCGCACAACAACCACCGCAACAACCACCGCAACAATAACCACCGCAACAACAACCACCGCAACAACAACCACCGCAACAACAACCGCCGTACAAGAACCAACGCAGAACAACCACCGCAACAACAACTACCGCAACAACAACCACCGCAACAACCACCTCAACAACAACCACCGCAACAACAACAACCGCACAACAACCACCGCAATAACAACCACCGCACAACAACCACCGCAACAACAACCACCGCAACAACAACCACCGCAACAACAACCACCGCAACAATAACCACCGCAACAACAACCACCGCAACAACAACAACCACCGCAACAACAACCACCACAACCACCGCACAACGACCGCAACAACAACCACCGCAACAACAACCACCGCAACAACAACCACCGCAACAACAACCACCGCAACAACCACCACACAACAACCACCGCAACAACAACCACCGCAACAACAACCACCGCAACAACCACCGCACAACAACCACTGCACAACAACCACAGCAACAACAACCACCGCAAAGCAACCACCGCAACAACAACCACCGCAACAACAACCACCGCACAACAACCACCGCAACAACAACCACCGCACAACAACCACCGCAACAAAAACCACCGCAACAACCACCGTACAACACCCACCGCAACAACAACCACCACACAACAACCACCGCAACAAGAACCACCGCACAACAACCACCGCAAGAATAACCACCGCAAAAACAACCAACGCACAACAACTACCGCAACAACAACCACCGCAACAACCACCGCAACAACAACCACCGCACAACAACCACCGCACAACAACCACCGCAACAACAACCACCGCACAACAACCAACGCATCACAACCACCTCAACAACAACCACCGCAACAACAACGACCTCAACAACAACCACCCCAACAACTACCACCGCAACAACAACCACCGCAACAACCACTGCAACAACAACCACTGCAACAACCACCGCAACAACAACTACCGCAACAAAAACCACCGTAAAACAACCACCGCAACAACAACCACCACACAACAACCACCGCAACAACAACCACCACACAACAACCACCGCAACAACAACCACCTCAACAACAACCACCGCAACACAACCACCGCACAAAACCCACCGCACAACAACCACTGCAACAACAACCACCGCAACAAGAACCACCGCACAACAACCACCGCAACAACAACCACCGCAACAACAACCACCGCACAACAACCACCGCAACAAAAACCACCGCAACAACAACCACCGTACAACAACCACCGCAACAACAACCACTGCAACAACAACCACTGCAACAACCACTGCACAACAACCACCGCAGCAACAACCACCGCAACAACAACCGAACAACAACCACCGCAACAACAACAACCACCGCAACAACCACCAAAACAACCACCGCACAACAACCACCGCAACAACAACCACCGCACAACCACCACCACAACCACCACCGCAACAACAACCACCGCACAACAACTACCGCAACAACAACCACCGCAACAACAACCACTGCAACAACTACCACCGCACAACCACCGCACAACCACCGCACAATAACCACTGCAGCAACAACCACCACACAACCACCGCAACAACAACCACCGCAACAACAACCGAACAACAACCACCGCAACAACAAGAACCACCGCAACAACAACCACCACAACAACCACCGCACAACAACCACCGCAACAACAACCACCGCAAAAACAACCACCGCACAACAACTACCGCAACAACAACCACCGCAACAACAACCACTGCAACAACAACCACCGCACAACAACCACCGCACAACAACCACCGCAACAACAACCACCGCACAACCACCGCACAATAACCACTGCAGCAACAACCACCACACAACCACCGCAACAACCACCGCAACAACAACCGAACAACAACCACCGCAACAACAACAACCACCGCAACAACAACCACCACAACCACCGCACAACGACCGCAACAACAACCAACGCAACAACAACCACCGCAACAACAACCACCGCAACAACAACCACCGCAACAACCACCGCACAACAACCACCGCAACAACAACCACCGCAACAACAACCACCGCAACAACAACCACCGCAACAACCACCGCACAACAACCACTGCACAACAACCACAGCAACAACAACCACCGCAAAGCAACCACCGCAACAACAACCACCGCAACAACAACCACCGCACAACAACCACCGCAACAACAACCACCGCACAACAACCACCGCAACAAAAACCACCGCAACAACCACCGTACAACACCCAGCGCAACAACAACCACCACACAACAACCACCGCAACAAGAACCACCGCACAACAACCACCGCAAGAATAACCACCGCAAAAACAACCAACGCACAACAACTACCGCAACAACAACCACCGCAACAACCACCGCAACAACAACCACCGCACAACAACCACCGCACAACAACCACCGCAACAACAACCACCGCACAACAACCAACGCATCACAACCACCTCAACAACAACAACCGCAACAACAACGACCTCAACAACAACCACTCCAACAACTACCACCGCAACAACAACCACCGCAACAACCACTGCAACAACAACCACTGCAACAACCACCGCAACAACAACTACCGCAACAAAAACCACCGCAACACAACCACCGCACAAAACCCACCGCACAACAACCACTGCAACAACAACCACCGCAACAAGAACCACCGCACAACAACCACCGCAACAACAACCACCGCAACAACAACCACCGCACAACAACCACCACAACAAAAACCACCGCAACAACAACCACCGTACAACAACCACCGCAACAACAACCACTGCAACAACAACCACTGCAACAACCACTGCACAACAACCACCGCAACAACAACCACCGCAACAACAACCGAACAACCACCGCAACAACAACAACCACCGCAACAACCACCAAAACAACCACCGCACAACAACCACCACAACAACAACCACCGCACAACCACCACCACAACCACCACCGCAACAACAACCACCGCACAACAACTACCGCAACAACAACCACCGCAACAACAACCACTGCAACAACTACCACCGCAACAACAACCACCGCACAACCACCGCACAATAACCACTGCAGCAACAACCACCACACAACCACCGCAACAACAACCACCGCAACAACAACCGAACAACAACCACCGCAACAACAAGAACCACCGCAACAACAACCACCACAACAACCACCGCACAACAACCACCGCAACAACAACCACCGCAAAAACAACCACCGCACAACAACTACCGCAACAACAACCACCGCAACAACAACCACTGCAACAACAACCACCGCACAACAACCACCGCACAACAACCACCGCAACAACAACCACCGCACAACCACCGCACAATAACCACTGCAGCAACAACCACCACACAACCACCGCAACAACCACCGCAACAACAACCGAACAACAACCACCGCAACAACAACAACCACCGCAACAACAACCACCACAACCACCGCACAACGACCGCAACAACAACCAACGCAACAACAACCACCGCACAACAACCACCGCAACAACAACCACCGCAACAACAACCACCGCAACAACAACCACCGCAACAACCACCGCACAACAACCACTGCACAACAACCACAGCAACAACAACCACCGCAAAGCAACCACCGCAACAACAACCACCGCAACAACAACCACCGCACAACAACCACCGCAACAACAACCACCGCACAACAACCACCGCAACAAAAACCACCGCAACAACCACCGTACAACACCCAGCGCAACAACAACCACCACACAACAACCACCGCAACAAGAACCACCGCACAACAACCACCGCAAGAATAACCACCGCAAAAACAACCAACGCACAACAACTACCGCAACAACAACCACCGCAACAACCACCGCAACAACAACCACCGCACAACAACCACCGCACAACAACCACCGCAACAACAACCACCGCACAACAACCAACGCATCACAACCACCTCAACAACAACCACCGCAACAACAACGACCTCAACAACAACCACCCCAACAACTACCACCGCAACAACAACCACCGCAACAACCACTGCAACAACAACCACTGCAACAACCACCGCAACAACAACTACCGCAACAAAAACCACCGTAAAACAACCACCGCAACAACAACCACCACACAACAACCACCGCAACAACAACCACCACACAACAACCACCGCAACAACAACCACCTCAACAACAACCATCGCAACACAACCACCGCACAAAACCCACCGCACAACAACCACCGCAACAACAACCACCGCAACAAGAACCACCGCACAACAACCACCGCAACAACCACCGCAACAATAACCACCGCAACAACAACCACCGCAACAACAACCACCGCAACAACAACCGCCGTACAAGAACCAACGCAGAACAACCACCGCAACAACAACTACCGCAACAACAACCACCGCAACAACAACCACCTCAACAACAACCACCGCAACAACAACAACCGCACAACAACCACCGCAATAACAACCACCGCACAACAACCACCGCAACAACAACCACTGCAACAACAACCACCGCAACAACAAACACCGCAACAACAACCACCGCAACAACAACCACCGCAACAAAACCACCGCACAAAAACCACCGCACAACAACCACCGCAACAACCACCACAACAACCACCGCACCAACAACCACCGCAACAACAACAACCGAACAACAACCACCGCAACAACAACCACCGGAACAACAACCACGGCAACAACAACCACTGCACAACAACCACCGCAACAACCACCACCGCAACAACAACCACCTCAACAATCACCGCAACACAAACACCGCACAAAACCCACCGCACAACAACCACTGCAACAACAACCACCACACAACAACCACCGCAACAACAACCACCTCAACAACAACCACCGCACAAAACCCACCGCACAACAACCACCGCAAGAACAACCACCACACAACAACCACCGCAACAAGAACCACCGGGCAACAACCACCGCAACAAGAAACACCGCACAACAACCACCGCAACAACAACCACCGCAACAACAACCAAAGCACAACAACCACCGCAACAACCACCGCAACAACAACCACCTCACAACAACCACCGCAACAACAACAACCGCAACAACCACCGCACAACAACCACCGCACAACAACCACCGCAACAACAACCACCGCACAACAACCAACGCAACAACAACCACCGCAAGAACCACCGCAACAACAACCACCGCACAACAGCCACCGCAACAACAACCACCGTAACAACAACCACCGCAAAACAACCACCGCACAAAAAACACCGCAACAACAACCACCGCAAAACAACCAACGCAACAACAACCACCGCAACAACCACCGCAACAACAACCACCGCACAACAACCACTGCAACAACCACCGCACAACAACCACCGCACAACAACCACCGCAACAACAACCACCGCACAACCACCGCACAATAACCACTGCAGCAACAACCACCACACAACCACCGCAACAACAACCACAGCAACAACAACCGAACAACAACCACCGCAACAACAACCACCGCACAACAACCACCGCAACAACAACCACCGCACAACCACCACCACAACAACCACCGCAACAACAACCACCGCACAACTGCCGCAACAACAACCACCGCAACAACAACCACTGCAACAACTACCACCGCACAACAACCACCGGAACAACAACTACCACACAACAACCACCACACAACCACCGCAAAACAACCACTGCAACAACAACCACCGCAAAACAACCACTGCAACAACAACCACCGCAACAACAGTCACCGCACAACAACCACCGCACAACAACCACCGCAACAACCACCGCACAACTCCTTCTGCAACAACAACCACGGCAACAACAACCACCGCAACAACAACCACCGCACAACAACCACCGGAACAACAACTACCACACAACAACCACCGCACAACCACCGCAAAACAACCACCGCAACAACAACCACCGCAACAACCACCGCACAACAACCAAGGCACAACAACCACCGCAACAACAACCACCGCACAACCACCGCAACAACAACCACCGCAACAACAACCACCGCACAACAACCACCGCACAACAACCACTGCAACAACCACCGCAACAACAACCATCGCGCAACAACCACCGCACAACACCCACTGCAACAACAACCACTGCAACAACAGTCACCGCAACAACAACCACCGCACAACAACTACCGCAACAACAACCACTGCAAGAACAACCACCGCACAACAACCACCAGAACAACAAGCACCGCACAACAACCACCGCAACAACAACCACTGCAACAACCACCGGAACAACCACCGCAACAACAACCACCGCAACAACAACCACCGTACAATAACCACCGCAACAACAACCACCGCAACAACAACCACCGCACAACAACTGCCGCAACAACAACCATCGCAACAACGACCACTGCAACAACTACCATCGCACAACAACCACCGCACAACAACCACCGGAAAAACAACCACCGCACAACAACCACCGCAACAACCACCGCAACAACAACCACCGCACAACAACCACCGCAACAACAACCACAACAACAACCACCGAACAACAACCACCGCAACAACAACCACCGCAACAACAACCGCACAACAACCACCGCATTAACAACCACCGCACAACAACCACCGCAACAACAACCACTGCAACAACAACCACCGCACAACTGCCGCAACAACAACCACCGCAACAACAACCACCACACAACAACCACCGCAACAAGAACCACCACACAACAACCACCGCAACAAGAACCACCGCACAACAACCACCTCACAACAACCACCGCAACAACAACCACCGCAACAACAACCACCGCACAACAACCACCGCAACAACAACCACCATAACAACAACCACCATACAACAACCACCGCAACAACAACCACCGCAACAACAACCACCGCACAACAACCACCGCAACAAAAACCACCGCAACAACAACCACCGTACAACAACCACCGCAACAACAACCACTGCAACAACAACCACTGCAACAACCGCTGCACAACAACCACCGCACAATAACCACTGCAGCAGCAACCACCACACAACCACCGCAACAACAACCACCGCAACAACAACCGAACAACAACCACCGCAACAACAACAACCACCGCAACAACCACCACAACAACCACCGCACAACAACCACCGCACAACAACCACTGCACAACAACCACAGCAACAACAACCACCACAAAGCAACCACCGCAACAACAACCACCGCAACAACAACCACCGGACAACAACCACCGCAACAACAACCACCGCACAACAACCACCGCAACAAAAACCACCGCAACAACCACCGTACAACACCCAGCGCAACAACAACCACCGCAACAACAACCACCGCAACAAGAACCACCGCACAACAACCACCGCAAGAATAACCACCGCAAAAACAACCAACGCACAACAACTACCGCAACAACAACCACCGCAACAACCACCGCAACAACAACCACCTCACAACAACCACCGCAACAACAACTACCGCAACAACAACCACCGTACAACAACCACCGCAACAACAACCACCGCAACAACAACCACTGCAACAACCACCGCACAACAACCACCGCACAACGACCACCGTACAACAACCACCGCAACAACAACCACCGCAACAACAAGCACTGCAACAACCACCGCACAACAACCACCGCACAACAACCACCGCAACAACAACCACCGCACAACAACCAACGCAACACAACCACCTCAACAACAACCACCGCAACAAAAACCACCTCACAACAACCACCGCAACAACAACTACCGCAACAACAACCACCGTACAACAACCACCGCAACAACAACCACCGCAACAACAACCACTGCAACAACCACCGCACAACAACCACCGCACAACAACCACCGCAACAACAACCACCGCACAACAACCAACGCATCACAACCACCTCAACAACAACCACCGCAACAACAACGACCTCAACAACAACCACCCCAACAACTACCACCGCAACAACAACCACCGCAACAACCACTGCAACAACAACCACTGCAACAACCACCGCAACAACAACTACCGCAACAAAAACCACCGTAAAACAACCACCGCAACAACAACCACCACACAACAACCACCGCAACAACAACCACCACACAACAACCACCGCAACAACAACCACCTCAACAACAACCACCGCAACACAACCACCGCACAAAACCCACCGCACAACAACCACCGCAACAACAAACACCGCAACAAGAACCACCGCACAACAACCACCGCAACAACCACCGCAACAATAACCACCGCAACAACAACCACCGCAACAACAACCACCGCAACAACAACCGCCGTACAAGAACCAACGCAGAACAACCACCGCAACAACAACTACCGCAACAACAACCACCGCAACAACAACCACCTCAACAACAACCACCGCAACAACAACAACCGCACAACAACCACCGCAATAACAACCACCGCACAACAACCACCGCAATAACAACCACAACAACAACCACCGAACAACAACCACCGCACAACAACCACCGCACAACTACCGCAACAACAACCACCGCAACAACAACCACCTCAACAACAACCACCGCAACAACAACCGCACAACAACCACCGCATTAACAACCACCGCACAACAACCACCGCAACAACAACCACTGCAACAACAACCACCGCACAACAACTGCCGCAACAACAACCACCGCAACAACAACCACCACACAACAACCACCGCAACAAGAACCACCGCACAACAACCACCGCAACAACAACCACCGCAACAACAACCAAAGCACAACAACCACCGCAACAATAACCACCGCAACAACCACCGCAACAACCACCTCACAACAACCACCGCAAGAACAACCACCGCAACAACAACCACCGCACAACAACCACCGCACAACAACCACCGCAACAACAACCACCGCACAACAACCAACGCATCACAACCACCTCAACAACAACCACCGCAACAACAACGACCTCAACAACAACCACCCCAACAACTACCACCGCAACAACAACCACTGCAACAACCACTGCAACAACAACCACTGCAACAACCACCGCAACAACAACTACCGCAACAAAAACCACCGTAAAACAACCACCGCAACAACAACCACCACACAACAACCACCGCAACAACAACCACCACACAACAACCACCGCAACAACAACCACCTCAACAACAACCACCGCAACACAACCACCGCACAAAACCCACCGCACAACAACCACTGCAACAACAACCACCGCAACAAGAACCACCGCACAACAACCACCGCAACAACAACCACCGCACAACAACCACCGCAACAAAAACCACCGCAACAACAACCACCGTACAACAACCACCGCAACAACAACCACTGCAACAACAACCACTGCAACAACCACTGCACAACAACCACCGCAGCAACAACCACCGCAACAACAACCGAACAACAACCACCGCAACAACAACAACCACCGCAACAACCACCAAAACAACCACCGCACAACAACCACCGCAACAACAACCACCGCACAACCACCACCACAACCACCACCGCAACAACAACCACCGCACAACAACTACCGCAACAACAACCACCGCAACAACAACCACTGCAACAACTACCACCGCACAACCACCGCACAACCACCGCACAATAACCACTGCAGCAACAACCACCACACAACCACCGCAACAACAACCACCGCAACAACAACCGAACAACAACCACCGCAACAACAAGAACCACCGCAACAACAACCACCACAACAACCACCGCACAACAACCACCGCAACAACAACCACCGCAAAAACAACCACCGCACAACAACTACCGCAACAACAACCACCGCAACAACAACCACTGCAACAACAACCACCGCACAACAACCACCGCACAACAACCACCGCAACAACAACCACCGCACAACCACCGCACAATAACCACTGCAGCAACAACCACCACACAACCACCGCAACAACCACCGCAACAACAACCGAACAACAACCACCGCAACAACAACAACCACCGCAACAACAACCACCACAACCACCGCACAACGACCGCAACAACAACCAACGCAACAACAACCACCGCAACAACAACCACCGCAACAACAACCACCGCAACAACCACCGCACAACAACCACCGCAACAACAACCACCGCAACAACAACCACCGCAACAACAACCACCGCAACAACCACCGCACAACAACCACCGCACAACAACCACAGCAACAACAACCACCGCAAAGCAACCACCGCAACAACAACCACCGCAACAACAACCACCGCACAACAACCACCGCAACAACAACCACCGCACAACAACCACCGCAACAAAAACCACCGCAACAACCACCGTACAACACCCAGCGCAACAACAACCACCACACAACAACCACCGCAACAAGAACCACCGCACAACAACCACCGCAAGAATAACCACCGCAAAAACAACCAACGCACAACAACTACCGCAACAACAACCACCGCAACAACCACCGCAACAACAACCACCGCACAACAACCACCGCACAACAACCACCGCAACAACAACCACCGCACAACAACCAACGCATCACAACCACCTCAACAACAACCACCGCAACAACAACGACCTCAACAACAACCACTCCAACAACTACCACCGCAACAACAACCACCGCAACAACCACTGCAACAACAACCACTGCAACAACCACCGCAACAACAACTACCGCAACAAAAACCACCGCAACACAACCACCGCACAAAACCCACCGCACAACAACCACTGCAACAACAACCACCGCAACAAGAACCACCGCACAACAACCACCGCAACAACAACCACCGCAACAACAACCACCGCACAACAACCACCACAACAAAAACCACCGCAACAACAACCACCGTACAACAACCACCGCAACAACAACCACTGCAACAACAACCACTGCAACAACCACTGCACAACAACCACCGCAACAACAACCACCGCAACAACAACCGAACAACCACCGCAACAACAACAACCACCGCAACAACCACCAAAACAACCACCGCACAACAACCACCACAACAACAACCACCGCACAACCACCACCACAACCACCACCGCAACAACAACCACCGCACAACAACTACCGCAACAACAACCACCGCAACAACAACCACTGCAACAACTACCACCGCACAACCACCACCGCACAACCACCGCACAATAACCACTGCAGCAACAACCACCACACAACCACCGCAACAACAACCACCGCAACAACAACCGAACAACAACCACCGCAACAACAAGAACCACCGCAACAACAACCACCACAACAACCACCGCACAACAACCACCGCAACAACAACCACCGCAAAAACAACCACCGCACAACTACCGCAACAACAACCACCGCAACAACAACCACTGCAACAACAACCACCGCACAACAACCACCGCACAACAACCACCGCAACAACAACCACCGCACAACCACCACACAATAACCACTGCAGCAACAACCACCACACAACCACCGCAACAACCACCGCAACAACAACCGAACAACAACCACCGCAACAACAACAACCACCGCAACAACAACCACCACAACCACCGCACAACGACCGCAACAACAACCAACGCAACAACAACCACCGCACAACAACCACCGCAACAACAACCACCGCAACAACAACCACCGCAACAACAACCACCGCAACAACCACCGCACAACAACCACTGCACAACAACCACAGCAACAACAACCACCGCAAAGCAACCACCGCAACAACAACCACCGCAACAACAACCACCGCACAACAACCACCGCAACAACAACCACCGCACAACAACCACCGCAACAAAAACCACCGCAACAACCACCGTACAACACCCAGCGCAACAACAACCACCACACAACAACCACCGCAACAAGAACCACCGCACAACAACCACCGCAAGAATAACCACCGCAAAAACAACCAACGCACAACAACTACCGCAACAACAACCACCGCAACAACCACCGCAACAACAACCACCGCACAACAACCACCGCACAACAACCACCGCAACAACAACCACCGCACAACAACCAACGCATCACAACCACCTCAACAACAACCACCGCAACAACAACGACCTCAACAACAACCACCCCAACAACTACCACCGCAACAACAACCACCGCAACAACCACTGCAACAACAACCACTGCAACAACCACCGCAACAACAACTACCGCAACAAAAACCACCGTAAAACAACCACCGCAACAACAACCACCACACAACAACCACCGCAACAACAACCACCACACAACAACCACCGCAACAACAACCACCTCAACAACAACCATCGCAACACAACCACCGCACAAAACCCACCGCACAACAACCACCGCAACAACAACCACCGCAACAAGAACCACCGCACAACAACCACCGCAACAACCACCGCAACAATAACCACCGCAACAACAACCACCGCAACAACAACCACCGCAACAACAACCGCCGTACAAGAACCAACGCAGAACAACCACCGCAACAACAACTACCGCAACAACAACCACCGCAACAACAACCACCTCAACAACAACCACCGCAACAACAACAACCGCACAACAACCACCGCAATAACAACCACCGCACAACAACCACCGCAACAACAACCACCGCAACAACAACCACCGCAACAACAACCACCGCAACAATAACCACCGCAACAACAACCACCGCAACAACAACAACCACCGCAACAACAACCACCACAACCACCGCACAACGACCGCAACAACAACCACCGCAACAACAACCACCGCAACAACAACCACCGCAACAACAACCACCGCAACAACCACCACACAACAACCACCGCAACAACAACCACCGCAACAACAACCACCGCAACAACCACCGCACAACAACCACTGCACAACAACCACAGCAACAACAACCACCGCAAAGCAACCACCGCAACAACAACCACCGCAACAACAACCACCGCACAACAACCACCGCAACAACAACCACCGCACAACAACCACCGCAACAAAAACCACCGCAACAACCACCGTACAACACCCACCGCAACAACAACCACCACACAACAACCACCGCAACAAGAACCACCGCACAACAACCACCGCAAGAATAACCACCGCAAAAACAACCAACGCACAACAACTACCGCAACAACAACCACCGCAACAACCACCGCAACAACAACCACCGCACAACAACCACCGCACAACAACCACCGCAACAACAACCACCGCACAACAACCAACGCATCACAACCACCTCAACAACAACCACCGCAACAACAACGACCTCAACAACAACCACCCCAACAACTACCACCGCAACAACAACCACCGCAACAACCACTGCAACAACAACCACTGCAACAACCACCGCAACAACAACTACCGCAACAAAAACCACCGTAAAACAACCACCGCAACAACAACCACCACACAACAACCACCGCAACAACAACCACCACACAACAACCACCGCAACAACAACCACCTCAACAACAACCACCGCAACACAACCACCGCACAAAACCCACCGCACAACAACCACTGCAACAACAACCACCGCAACAAGAACCACCGCACAACAACCACCGCAACAACAACCACCGCAACAACAACCACCGCACAACAACCACCGCAACAAAAACCACCGCAACAACAACCACCGTACAACAACCACCGCAACAACAACCACTGCAACAACAACCACTGCAACAACCACTGCACAACAACCACCGCAGCAACAACCACCGCAACAACAACCGAACAACAACCACCGCAACAACAACAACCACCGCAACAACCACCAAAACAACCACCGCACAACAACCACCGCAACAACAACCACCGCACAACCACCACCACAACCACCACCGCAACAACAACCACCGCACAACAACTACCGCAACAACAACCACCGCAACAACAACCACTGCAACAACTACCACCGCACAACCACCGCACAACCACCGCACAATAACCACTGCAGCAACAACCACCACACAACCACCGCAACAACAACCACCGCAACAACAACCGAACAACAACCACCGCAACAACAAGAACCACCGCAACAACAACCACCACAACAACCACCGCACAACAACCACCGCAACAACAACCACCGCAAAAACAACCACCGCACAACAACTACCGCAACAACAACCACCGCAACAACAACCACTGCAACAACAACCACCGCACAACAACCACCGCACAACAACCACCGCAACAACAACCACCGCACAACCACCGCACAATAACCACTGCAGCAACAACCACCACACAACCACCGCAACAACCACCGCAACAACAACCGAACAACAACCACCGCAACAACAACAACCACCGCAACAACAACCACCACAACCACCGCACAACGACCGCAACAACAACCAACGCAACAACAACCACCGCAACAACAACCACCGCAACAACAACCACCGCAACAACCACCGCACAACAACCACCGCAACAACAACCACCGCAACAACAACCACCGCAACAACAACCACCGCAACAACCACCGCACAACAACCACTGCACAACAACCACAGCAACAACAACCACCGCAAAGCAACCACCGCAACAACAACCACCGCAACAACAACCACCGCACAACAACCACCGCAACAACAACCACCGCACAACAACCACCGCAACAAAAACCACCGCAACAACCACCGTACAACACCCAGCGCAACAACAACCACCACACAACAACCACCGCAACAAGAACCACCGCACAACAACCACCGCAAGAATAACCACCGCAAAAACAACCAACGCACAACAACTACCGCAACAACAACCACCGCAACAACCACCGCAACAACAACCACCGCACAACAACCACCGCACAACAACCACCGCAACAACAACCACCGCACAACAACCAACGCATCACAACCACCTCAACAACAACCACCGCAACAACAACGACCTCAACAACAACCACTCCAACAACTACCACCGCAACAACAACCACCGCAACAACCACTGCAACAACAACCACTGCAACAACCACCGCAACAACAACTACCGCAACAAAAACCACCGCAACACAACCACCGCAACAACAACCACCGCACAACAACCACCACAACAAAAACCACCGCAACAACAACCACCGTACAACAACCACCGCAACAACAACCACTGCAACAACAACCACTGCAACAACCACTGCACAACAACCACCGCAGCAACAACCACCGCAACAACAACCGAACAACCACCGCAACGACAACAACCACCGCAACAACCACCAAAACAACCACCGCACAACAACCACCACAACAACAACCACCGCACAACCACCACCACAACCACCACCGCAACAACAACCACCGCACAACAACTACCGCAACAACAACCACCGCAACAACAACCACTGCAACAACTACCACCGCACAACAACCACCGCACAACCACCGCACAATAACCACTGCAGCAACAACCACCACACAACCACCGCAACAACAACCACCGCAACAACAACCGAACAACAACCACCGCAACAACAAGAACCACCGCAACAACAACCACCACAACAACCACCGCACAACAACCACCGCAACAACAACCACCGCAAAAACAACCACCGCACAACAACTACCGCAACAACAACCACCGCAACAACAACCACTGCAACAACAACCACCGCACAACAACCACCGCACAACAACCACCGCAACAACAACCACCGCACAACCACCGCACAATAACCACTGCAGCAACAACCACCACACAACCACCGCAACAACCACCGCAACAACAACCGAACAACAACCACCGCAACAACAACAACCACCGCAACAACAACCACCACAACCACCGCACAACGACCGCAACAACAACCAACGCAACAACAACCACCGCACAACAACCACCGCAACAACAACCACCGCAACAACAACCACCGCAACAACAACCACCGCAACAACCACCGCACAACAACCACTGCACAACAACCACAGCAACAACAACCACCGCAAAGCAACCACCGCAACAACAACCACCGCAACAACAACCACCGCACAACAACCACCGCAACAACAACCACCGCACAACAACCACCGCAACAAAAACCACCGCAACAACCACCGTACAACACCCAGCGCAACAACAACCACCACACAACAACCACCGCAACAAGAACCACCGCACAACAACCACCGCAAGAATAACCACCGCAAAAACAACCAACGCACAACAACTACCGCAACAACAACCACCGCAACAACCACCGCAACAACAACCACCGCACAACAACCACCGCACAACAACCACCGCAACAACAACCACCGCACAACAACCAACGCATCACAACCACCTCAACAACAACCACCGCAACAACAACGACCTCAACAACAACCACCCCAACAACTACCACCGCAACAACAACCACCGCAACAACCACTGCAACAACAACCACTGCAACAACCACCGCAACAACAACTACCGCAACAAAAACCACCGTAAAACAACCACCGCAACAACAACCACCACACAACAACCACCGCAACAACAACCACCACACAACAACCACCGCAACAACAACCACCTCAACAACAACCATCGCAACACAACCACCGCACAAAACCCACCGCACAACAACCACCGCAACAACAACCACCGCAACAAGAACCACCGCACAACAACCACCGCAACAACCACCGCAACAATAACCACCGCAACAACAACCACCGCAACAACAACCACCGCAACAACAACCGCCGTACAAGAACCAACGCAGAACAACCACCGCAACAACAACTACCGCAACAACAACCACCGCAACAACAACCACCTCAACAACAACCACCGCAACAACAACAACCGCACAACAACCACCGCAATAACAACCACCGCACAACAACCACCGCAACAACAACCACTGCAACAACAACCACCGCAACAACAACCACTGCAACAACAACCACCGCAACAACAACCACCGCAACAAAACCACCGCACAAAAACCACCGCACAACAACCACCGCAACAACCACCACAACAACCACCGCACGAACAACCACCGCAACAACAACAACCGAACAACAACCACCGCAACAACAACCACCGGAACAACAACCACGGCAACAACAACCACTGCACAACAACCACCGCAACAACCACCACCGCAACAACAACCACCTCAACAATCACCGCAACACAAACACCGCACAAAACCCACCGCACAACAACCACTGCAACAACAACCACCACACAACAACCACCGCAACAACAACCACCTCAACAACAACCACCGCACAAAACCCACCGCACAACAACCACCGCAAGAACAACCACCGCAACAACAACCACCGCAACAAGAACCACCGGGCAACAACCACCGCAACAAGAAACACCGCACAACAACCACCGCAACAACAACCACCGCAACAACAACCAAAGCACAACAACCACCGCAACAACCACCGCAACAACAACCACCTCACAACAACCACCGCAACAACAACAACCGCAACAACCACCGCACAACAACCACCGCACAACAACCACCGCAACAACAACCACCGCACAACAACCAACGCAACAACAACCACCGCAAGAACCACCGCAACAACAACCACCGCACAACAGCCACCGCAACAACAACCACCGTAACAACAACCACCGCAAAACAACCACCGCACAAAAAACACCGCAACAACAACCACCGCAAAACAACCAACGCAACAACAACCACCGCAACAACCACCGCAACAACAACCACCGCACAACAACCACTGCAACAACCACCGCACAACAACCACCGCACAACAACCACCGCAACAACAACCACCGCACAACCACCGCACAATAACCACTGCAGCAACAACCACCACACAACCACCGCAACAACAACCACAGCAACAACAACCGAACAACAACCACCGCAACAACAACCACCGCAACAACAACCACCACAACAACCACCGCACAACAACCACCGCAACAACAACCACCGCACAACCACCACCACAACAACCACCGCAACAACAACCACCGCACAACTGCCGCAACAACAACCACCGCAACAACAACCACTGCAACAACTACCACCGCACAACAACCACCGGAACAACAACTACCACACAACAACCACCACACAACCACCGCAAAACAACCACTGCAACAACAACCACCGCAAAACAACCACTGCAACAACAACCACCGCAACAACAGTCACCGCACAACAACCACCGGAACAACAACCACTGCAACAACTACCACCGCACAACAACCACCGCACAACAACCACCGCAACAACCACCGCACAACTCCTTCTGCAACAACAACCACGGCAACAACAACCACCGCAACAACAACCACCGCACAACAACCACCGGAACAACAACTACCACACAACAACCACCGCACAACCACCGCAAAACAACCACCGCAACAACAACCACCGCAACAACCACCGCACAACAACCAAGGCACAACAACCACCGCAACAACAACCACCGCACAACCACCGCAACAACAACCACCGCAACAACAACCACCGCACAACAACCACCGCACAACAACCACTGCAACAACCACCGCAACAACAACCATCGCGCAACAACCACCGCACAACACCCACTGCAACAACAACCACTGCAACAACAGTCACCGCAACAACAACCACCGCACAACAACTACCGCAACAACAACCACTGCAAGAACAACCACCGCACAACAACCACCAGAACAACAAGCACCGCACAACAACCACCGCAACAACAACCACTGCAACAACCACCGGAACAACCACCGCAACAACAACCACCGCAACAACAACCACCGTACAATAACCACCGCAACAACAACCACCGCAACAACAACCACCGCACAACAACTGCCGCAACAACAACCATCGCAACAACGACCACTGCAACAACTACCATCGCACAACAACCACCGCACAACAACCACCGGAAAAACAACCACCGCACAACAACCACCGCAACAACCACCGCAACAACAACCACCGCACAACAACCACCGCAACAACAACCACAACAACAACCACCGAACAACAACCACCGCACAACAACCACCGCACAACTACCGCAACAACAACCACCGCAACAACAACCACCGCAACAACAACCACCGCAACAACAACCGCACAACAACCACCGCATTAACAACCACCGCACAACAACCACCGCAACAACAACCACTGCAACAACAACCACCGCACAACAACTGCCGCAACAACAACCACCGCAACAACAACCACCACACAACAACCACCGCAACAAGAACCACCACACAACAACCACCGCAACAAGAACCACCGCACAACAACCACCGCAACAACAACCACCGCAACAACAACCAAAGCACAACAACCACCGCAACAATAACCACCGCAACAACCACCGCAACAACCACCTCACAACAACCACCGCAACAACAACCACCGCAACAACAACCACCGCACAACAACCACCGCAACAACAACCACCATAACAACAACCACCATACAACAACCACCGCAACAACAACCACCGCAACAACAACCACCGCACAACAACCACCGCAACAAAAACCACCGCAACAACAACCACCGTACAACAACCACCGCAACAACAACCACTGCAACAACAACCACTGCAACAACCGCTGCACAACAACCACCGCACAATAACCACTGCAGCAGCAACCACCACACAACCACCGCAACAACAACCACCGCAACAACAACCGAACAACAACCACCGCAACAACAACAACCACCGCAACAACCACCACAACAACCACCGCACAACAACCACCGCACAACAACCACTGCACAACAACCACAGCAACAACAACCACCGCAAAGCAACCACCGCAACAACAACCACCGCAACAACAACCACCGGACAACAACCACCGCAACAACAACCACCGCACAACAACCACCGCAACAAAAACCACCGCAACAACCACCGTACAACACCCAGCGCAACAACAACCACCGCAATAACAACCACCGCAACAAGAACCACCGCACAACAACCACCGCAAGAATAACCACCGCAAAAACAACCAACGCACAACAACTACCGCAACAACAACCACCGCAACAACCACCGCAACAACAACCACCTCACAACAACCACCGCAACAACAACTACCGCAACAACAACCACCGTACAACAACCACCGCAACAACAACCACCGCAACAACAACCACTGCAACAACCACCGCACAACAACCACCGCACAACGACCACCGTACAACAACCACCGCAACAACAACCACCGCAACAACAAGCACTGCAACAACCACCGCACAACAACCACCGCACAACAACCACCGCAACAACAACCACCGCACAACAACCAACGCAACACAACCACCTCAACAACAACCACCGCAACAAAAACCACCTCACAACAACCACCGCAACAACAACTACCGCAACAACAACCACCGTACAACAACCACCGCAACAACAACCACCGCAACAACAACCACTGCAACAACCACCGCACAACAACCACCGCACAACAACCACCGCAACAACAACCACCGCACAACAACCAACGCATCACAACCACCTCAACAACAACCACCGCAACAACAACGACCTCAACAACAACCACCTCAACAACAACCACCGCAACAAAAACCACCTCACAAAAACCACCGCAACAACAACCACCGCAACAACCACTGCAACAACAACCACTGCAACAACCACCGCAACAACAACTACCGCAACAAAAACCACCGTAAAACAACCACCGCAACAACAACCACCACACAACAACCACCGCAACAACAACCACCACACAACAACCACCGCAACAACAACCACCTCAACAACAACCACCGCAACACAACCACCGCACAAAACCCACCGCACAACAACCACCGCAACAACAACCACCGCAACAAGAACCACCGCACAACAACCACCGCAACAACCACCGCAACAATAACCACCGCAACAACAACCACCGCAACAACAACCACCGCAACAACAACCGCCGTACAAGAACCAACGCAGAACAACCACCGCAACAACAACTACCGCAACAACAACCACCGCAACAACAACCACCTCAACAACAACCACCGCAACAACAACAACCGCACAACAACCACCGCAATAACAACCACCGCACAACAACCACCGCAATAACAACCACAACAACAACCACCGAACAACAACCACCGCACAACAACCACCGCACAACTACCGCAACAACAACCACCGCAACAACAACCACCTCAACAACAACCACCGCAACAACAACCGCACAACAACCACCGCATTAACAACCACCGCACAACAACCACCGCAACAACAACCACTGCAACAACAACCACCGCACAACAACTGCCGCAACAACAACCACCGTAACAACAACCACCACACAACAACCACCGCAACAAGAACCACCGCGCAACAACCACCGCAACAAGAAACACCGCACAACAACCACCGCAACAACAACCACCGCAACAACAACCAAAGCACAACAACCACCGCAACAACCACCGCAACAACAACCACCTCACAACAACCACCGCAACAACAACAACCGCAACAACCACCGCACAACAACCACCGCACAACAACCACCGCAACAACAACCACCGCACAACAACCACCGCAACAACAACCACCGCAAGAACCACCGCAACAACAACCACCGCACAACAACCACCGCAACAACAACCACCGTAACAACAACCACCGCAAAACAACCACCGCACAAAAAACACCGCAACAACAACCACCGCAAAACAACCAACGCAACAACAACCACCGCAACAACCACCGCAACAACAACCACCGCACAACAACCACTGCAACAACCACCGCACAACAACCACCGCACAACAACCACCGCAACAACCACCGCACAACCACCGCACAATAACCACTGCAGCAACAACCACCACACAACCACCGCAACAACAACCACAGCAACAACAACCGAACAACAACCACCGCAACAACAACCACCGCAACAACAACCACCACAACAACCACCGCACAACAACCACCGCAACAACAACCACCGCACAACCACCACCACAACAACCACCGCAACAACAACCACCGCACAACTGCCGCAACAACAACCACCGCAACAACAACCACTGCAACAACTACCACCGCACAACAACCACCGGAACAACAACTACCACACAACAACCACCACACAACCACCGCAAAACAACCACTGCAACAACAACCACCGCAAAACAACCACTGCAACAACAACCACCGCAACAACAGTCACCGCACAACAACCACCGGAACAACAACCACTGCAACAACTACCACCGCACAACAACCACCGCACAACAACCACCGCACAACAACCACCGCAACAACAACCGCCGTACAACAACCAACGCAGAACAACCACCGCAACAACAACCACCGCACAACAACCACCGGAACAACAACTACCACACAACAACCACCGCACAACCACCGCAAAACAACCACCGCAACAACAACCACCGCAACAACCACCGCACAACAACCAAGGCACAACAACCACCGCAACAACAACCACCGCACAACCACCGCAACAACAACCACCGCAACAACAACCACCGCACAACAACCACCGCACAACAACCACTGCAACAACAACCACTGCAACAACAGTCACCGCAACAACAACCACCGCACAACAACTACCGCAACAACAACCACTGCAAGAACAACCACCGCACAACAACCACCAGAACAACAAGCACCGCACAACAACCACCGCAACAACAACCACTGCAACAACCACCGGAACAACCACCGCAACAACAACCACCGCAACAACAACCACCGTACAATAACCACCGCAACAACAACCACCGCAACAACAACCACCGCACAACAACTGCCGCAACAACAACCATCGCAACAACGACCACTGCAACAACTACCATCGCACAACAACCACCGCACAACAACCACCGGAAAAACAACCACCGCACAACAACCACCGCAACAACCACCGCAACAACAACCACCGCACAACAACCACCGCAACAACAACCACAACAACAACCACCGAACAACAACCACCGCACAACAACCACCGCACAACTACCGCAACAACAACCACCGCAACAACAACCACCGCAACAACAACCGCACAACAACCACCGCATTAACAACCACCGCACAACAACCACCGCAACAACAACCACTGCAACAACAACCACCGCACAACTGCCGCAACAACAACCACCGCAACAACAACCACCACACAACAACCACCGCAACAAGAACCACCACACAACAACCACCGCAACAAGAACCACCGCACAACAACCACCTCACAACAACCACCGCAACAACAACCACCGCAACAACAACCACCGCACAACAACCACCGCAACAACAACCACCATAACAACAACCACCATACAACAACCACCGCAACAACAACCACCGCAACAACAACCACCGCACAACAACCACCGCAACAAAAACCACCGCAACAACAACCACCGTACAACAACCACCGCAACAACAACCACTGCAACAACAACCACTGCAACAACCGCTGCACAACAACCACCGCACAATAACCACTGCAGCAGCAACCACCACACAACCACCGCAACAACAACCACCGCAACAACAACCGAACAACAACCACCGCAACAACAACAACCACCGCAACAACCACCACAACAACCACCGCACAACAACCACCGCACAACAACCACTGCACAACAACCACAGCAACAACAACCACCACAAAGCAACCACCGCAACAACAACCACCGCAACAACAACCACCGGACAACAACCACCGCAACAACAACCACCGCACAACAACCACCGCAACAAAAACCACCGCAACAACCACCGTACAACACCCAGCGCAACAACAACCACCGCAACAACAACCACCGCAACAAGAACCACCGCACAACAACCACCGCAAGAATAACCACCGCAAAAACAACCAACGCACAACAACTACCGCAACAACAACCACCGCAACAACCACCGCAACAACAACCACCTCACAACAACCACCGCAACAACAACTACCGCAACAACAACCACCGTACAACAACCACCGCAACAACAACCACCGCAACAACAACCACTGCAACAACCACCGCACAACAACCACCGCAACAACAACCACCGTACAACAACCACCGCAACAACAACCACCGCAACAACAAGCACTGCAACAACCACCGCACAACAACCACCGCACAACAACCACCGCAACAACAACCACCGCACAACAACCAACGCAACACAACCACCTCAACAACAACCACCGCAACAAAAACCACCTCACAACAACCACCGCAACAACAACTACCGCAACAACAACCACCGTACAACAACCACCGCAACAACAACCACCGCAACAACAACCACTGCAACAACCACCGCACAACAACCACCGCACAACAACCACCGCAACAACAACCACCGCACAACAACCAACGCATCACAACCACCTCAACAACAACCACCGCAACAACAACGACCTCAACAACAACCACCCCAACAACTACCACCGCAACAACAACCACCGCAACAACCACTGCAACAACAACCACTGCAACAACCACCGCAACAACAACTACCGCAACAAAAACCACCGTAAAACAACCACCGCAACAACAACCACCACACAACAACCACCGCAACAACAACCACCACACAACAACCACCGCAACAACAACCACCTCAACAACAACCACCGCAACACAACCACCGCACAAAACCCACCGCACAACAACCACCGCAACAACAAACACCGCAACAAGAACCACCGCACAACAACCACCGCAACAACCACCGCAACAATAACCACCGCAACAACAACCACCGCAACAACAACCACCGCAACAACAACCGCCGTACAAGAACCAACGCAGAACAACCACCGCAACAACAACTACCGCAACAACAACCACCGCAACAACAACCACCTCAACAACAACCACCGCAACAACAACAACCGCACAACAACCACCGCAATAACAACCACCGCACAACAACCACCGCAATAACAACCACAACAACAACCACCGAACAACAACCACCGCACAACAACCACCGCACAACTACCGCAACAACAACCACCGCAACAACAACCACCTCAACAACAACCACCGCAACAACAACCGCACAACAACCACCGCATTAACAACCACCGCACAACAACCACCGCAACAACAACCACTGCAACAACAACCACCGCACAACAACTGCCGCAACAACAACCACCGCAACAACAACCACCACACAACAACCACCGCAACAAGAACCACCGCACAACAACCACCGCAACAACAACCACCGCAACAACAACCAAAGCACAACAACCACCGCAACAATAACCACCGCAACAACCACCGCAACAACCACCTCACAACAACCACCGCAAGAACAACCACTGCAACAACAACCACCGCACAACAACCACCGCAACAACAACCACCGTAACAACAACCACCATACAACAACCACCGCAACAATAACCACCGCAACAACAACCACCGCACAACAACCACCGCAACAAAAACCACCGCAACAACAACCACCGTACAACAACCACCGCAACAACAACCACTGCAACAACAACCACTGCAACAACCGCTGCACAACAACCACCGCACAATAACCACTGCAGCAGCAACCACCACACAACCACCGCAACAACAACCACCGCAACAACAAACGAACAACAACCACCGCAACAACAACAAGCACCGCAACAACCACCACAACAACCACCGCACAACAACCACCGCACAACAACCACTGCACAACAACCACAGCAACAACAACCACCGCAAAGCAACCACCGCAACAACAACCACCGCAACAACAACCACCGCACAACAACCACCGCAACAACAACCACCGCACAACAACCACCGCAACAAAAACCACCGCAACAACCACCGTACAACACCCAGCGCAACAACAACCACCGCAACAACAACCACCGCAACAAGAACCACCGCACAACAACCACCGCAAGAATAACCACCGCAAAAACAACCAACGCACAACAACTACCGCAACAACAACCACCGCAACAACCACCGCAACAACAACCACCTCACAACAACCACCGCACAACAACCACCGCACAACGACCACCGTACAACAACCACCGCAACAACAACCACCGCAACAACAACCACTGCAACAACCACCGCACAACAACCACCGCACAACAACCACCGCAACAACAACCAACGCATCACAACCACCTCAACAACAACCACCGCAACAACAACGACCTCAACAACAACCACCCCAACAACTACCACCGCAACAACAACCACCGCAACAACCACTGCAACAACAACCACTGCAACAACCACCGCAACAACAACTACCGCAACAAAAACCACCGTAAAACAACCACCGCAACAACAACCACCACACAACAACCACCGCAACAACAACCACCACACAACAACCACCGCAACAACAACCACCTCAACAACAACCACCGCAACACAACCACCGCACAAAACCCACCGCACAACAACCACCGCAACAACAACCACCGCAACAACAACCACCTCAACAACAACCACCGCAACAACAACAACCGCACAACAACCACCGCAATAACAACCACCGCACAACAACCACCGCAACAACAACCACTGCAACAACAACCACCGCAACAACAACCACTGCAACAACAACCACCGCAACAACAACCACCGCAACAAAACCACCGCACAAAAACCACCGCACAACAACCACCGCAACAACCACCACAACAACCACCGCACCAACAACCACGGCAACAACAACAACCGAACAACAACCACCGCAACAACAACCACCGGAACAACAACCACGGCAACAACAACCACTGCACAACAACCACCGCAACAACCACCACCGCAACAACAACCACCTCAACAATCACCGCAACACAAACACCGCACAAAACCCACCGCACAACAACCACTGCAACAACAACCACCACACAACAACCACCGCAACAACAACCACCTCAACAACAACCACCGCACAAAACCCACCGCACAACAACCACCGCAAGAACAACCACCACACAACAACCACCGCAACAAGAACCACCGCGCAACAACCACCGCAACAAGAAACACCGCACAACAACCACCGCAACAACAACCACCGCAACAACAACCAAAGCACAACAACCACCGCAACAACCACCGCACAACAACCACCGTACAACAACCACCGCAACAACAACCACCGCACAACAACCAACGCAACAACAACCACCGCAAGAACCACCGCAACAACAACCACCGCAACAACAACCACCGTAACAACAACCACCGCAAAACAACCACCGCACAAAAAACACCGCAACAACAACCACCGCAAAACAACCAACGCAACAACGGCCACTGCAACAACCACCGCACAACAACCACCGCACAACAACCACCGCAACAACAACCACCGCACAACCACCGCACAATAACCACTGCAGCAACAACCACCACACAACCACCGCAACAACAACCACAGCAACAACAACCGAACAACAACCACCGCAACAACAACCACCGCAACAACAACCACCACAACAACCACCGCACAACAACCACCGCAACAACAACCACCGCACAACCACCACCACAACAACCACCGCAACAACAACCACCGCACAACTGCCGCAACAACAACCACCGCAACAACAACCACTGCAACAACTACCACCGCACAACAACCACCGGAACAACAACTACCACACAACAACCACCACACAACCACCGCAAAACAACCACTGCAACAACAACCACCGCAAAACAACCACTGCAACAACAACCACCGCAACAACAACCACCGCACAACAACCACCGCAACAACAACCACCGCACAACAACCACCGCAACAAAAACCACCGCAACAACCACCGTACAACACCCAGCGCAACAACAACCACCGCAACAACAACCACCGCAACAAGAACCACCGCACAACAACCACCGCAAGAATAACCACCGCAAAAACAACCAACGCACAACAACTACCGAAACAACAACCACCGCAACAACCACCGCAACAACAACCACCTCACAACAACCACCGCACAACAACCACCGCACAACGACCACCGTACAACAACCACCGCAACAACAACCACCGCAACAACAAGCACTGCAACAACCACCGCACAACAACCACCGCACAACAACCACCGCAACAACAACCACCGCACAACAACCAACGCAACACAACCACCTCAACAACAACCACCGCAACAAAAACCACCTCACAACAACCACCGCAACAACAACTACCGCAACAACAACCACCGTACAACAACCACCGCAACAACAACCACCGCAACAACAACCACTGCAACAACCACCGCACAACAACCACCGCACAACAACCACCGCAACAACAACCACCGCACAACAACCAACGCATCACAACCACCTCAACAACAACCACCGCAACAACAACGACCTCAACAACAACCACCCCAACAACTACCACCGCAACAACAACCACCGCAACAACCACTGCAACAACAACCACTGCAACAACCACCGCAACAACAACTACCGCAACAAAAACCACCGTAAAACAACCACCGCAACAACAACCACCACACAACAACCACCGCAACAACAACCACCACACAACAACCACCTCAACAACAACCACCGCAACACAACCACCGCACAAAACCCACCGCACAACAACCACCGCAACAACAACCACCGCAACAATAACCACCGCAACACCAACCACCGCAACAACAACCACCGCAACAACAACCGCCGTACAAGAACCAACGCAGAACAACCACCGCAACAACAACTACCGCAACAACAACCACCGCAACAACAACCACCTCAACAACAACCACCGCAACAACAACAACCGCACAACAACCACCGCAATAACAACCACCGCACAACAACCACCGCAACAACAACCACTGCAACAACAACCACCGCAACAACAACCACCGCAACAAAACCACCGCACAAAAACCACCGCACAACAACCACCGCAACAACCACCACAACAACCACCGCACCAACAACCACCGCAACAACAACAACCGAACAACAACCACCGCAACAACAACCACCGGAACAACAACCACGGCAACAACAACCACTGCACAACAACCACCGCAACAACCACCACCGCAACAACAACCACCTCAACAATCACCGCAACACAAACACCGCACAAAACCCACCGCACAACAACCACTGCAACAACAACCACCACACAACAACCACCGCAACAACAACCACCTCAACAACAACCACCGCACAAAACCCACCGCACAACAACCACCGCAAGAACAACCACCACACAACAACCACCACAACAAGAACCACCGCGCAACAACCACCGCAACAAGAAACACCGCACAACAACCACCGCAACAACAACCACCGCAACAACAACCAAAGCACAACAACCACCGCAACAACCACCGCAACAACAACCACCTCACAACAACCACCGCAACAACCACCGCACAACAACCACCGCACAACAACCACCGCAACAACAACCACCGCACAACAACCAACGCAACAACAACCACCGCAAGAACCACCGCAACAACAACCACCGCACAACAACCACCGCAACAACAACCACCGTAACAACAACCACCGCAAAACAACCACCGCACAAAAAACACCGCAACAACAACCACCGCACAACCACCACCACAACAACCACCGCAACAACAACCACCGCACAACTGCCGCAACAACAACCACCGCAACAACAACCACTGCAACAACTACCACCGCACAACAACCACCGGAACAACAACTACCACACAACAACCACCACACAACCACCGCAAAACAACCACTGCAACAACAACCACCGCAAAACAACCACTGCAACAACAACCACCGCAACAACAGTCACCGCACAACAACCACCGGAACAACAACCACTGCAACAACTACCACCGCACAACAACCACCGCACAACAACCACCGCAACAACCACCGCACAACTCCTTCTGCAACAACAACCACGGCAACAACAACCACCGCAACAACAACCACCGCACAACAACCACCGGAACAACAACTACCACACAACAACCACCGCACAACCACCGCAAAACAACCACCGCAACAACAACCACCGCAACAACCACCGCACAACAACCAAGGCACAACAACCACCGCAACAACAACCACCGCACAACCACCGCAACAACAACCACCGCAACAACAAACACCGCACAACAACCACCGCACAACAACCACTGCAACAACCACCGCAACAACAACCATCGCGCAACAACCACCGCACAACACCCACTGCAACAACAACCACTGCAACAACAGTCACCGCAACAACAACCACCGCACAACAACTACCGCAACAACAACCACTGCAAGAACAACCACCGCACAACAACCACCAGAACAACAAGCACCGCACAACAACCACCGCAACAACAACCACTGCAACAACCACCGGAACAACCACCGCAACAACAACCACCGCAACAACAACCACCGTACAATAACCACCGCAACAACAACCACCGCAACAACAACCACCGCACAACAACTGCCGCAACAACAACCATCGCAACAACGACCACTGCAACAACTACCATCGCACAACAACCACCGCACAACAACCACCGGAAAAACAACCACCGCACAACAACCACCGCAACAACCACCGCAACAACAACCACCGCAACAACAACCACCGCAACAACAACCAAAGCACAACAACCACCGCAACAATAACCACCGCAACAACCACCGCAACAACCACCTCACAACAACCACCGCAACAACAACCACCGCAACAACAACCACCGCACAACAACCACCGCAACAACAACCACCATAACAACAACCACCATACAACAACCACCGCAACAACAACCACTGCAACAACCGCTGCACAACAACCACCGCACAATAACCACTGCAGCAGCAACCACCACACAACCACCGCAACAACAACCACCGCAACAACAACCGAACAACAACCACCGCAACAACAACAACCACCGCAACAACCACCACAACAACCACCGCACAACAACCACCGCACAACAACCACTGCACAACAACCACAGCAACAACAACCACCACAAAGCAACCACCGCAACAACAACCACCGCAACAACAACCACCGGACAACAACCACCGCAACAACAACCACCGCACAACAACCACCGCAACAAAAACCACCGCAACAACCACCGTACAACACCCAGCGCAACAACAACCACCGCAACAACAACCACCGCAACAAGAACCACCGCACAACAACCACCGCAAGAATAACCACCGCAAAAACAACCAACGCACAACAACTACCGCAACAACAACCACCGCAACAACCACCGCAACAACAACCACCTCACAACAACCACCGCAACAACAACTACCGCAACAACAACCACCGTACAACAACCACCGCAACAACAACCACCGCAACAACCACTGCAACAACCACCGCACAACAACCACCGCACAACGACCACCGTACAACAACCACCGCAACAACAACCACCGCAACAACAAGCACTGCAACAACCACCGCACAACAACCACCGCACAACAACCACCGCAACAACAACCACCGCACAACAACCAACGCAACACAACCACCTCAACAACAACCACCGCAACAAAAACCACCTCACAACAACCACCGCAACAACAACTACCGCAACAACAACCACCGTACAACAACCACCGCAACAACAACCACCGCAACAACAACCACTGCAACAACCACCGCACAACAACCACCGCACAACAACCACCGCAACAACAACCACCGCACAACAACCAACGCATCACAACCACCTCAACAACAACCACCGCAACAACAACGACCTCAACAACCACCCCAACAACTACCACCGCAACAACAACCACCGCAACAACCACTGCAACAACAACCACTGCAACAACCACCGCAACAACAACTACCGCAACAAAAACCACCGTAAAACAACCACCGCAACAACAACCACCACACAACAACCACCGCAACAACAACCACCACACAACAACCACCGCAACAACAACCACCTCAACAACAACCACCGCAACACAACCACCGCACAAAACCCACCGCACAACAACCACCGCAACAACAAACACCGCAACAAGAACCACCGCACAACAACCACCGCAACAACCACCGCAACAATAACCACCGCAACAACAACCACCGCAACAACAACCACCGCAACAACAACCGCCGTACAAGAACCAACGCAGAACAACCACCGCAACAACAACTACCGCAACAACAACCACCGCAACAACAACCACCTCAACAACAACCACCGCAACAACAACAACCGCACAACAACCACCGCAATAACAACCACCGCACAACAACCACCGCAATAACAACCACAACAACAACCACCGAACAACAACCACCGCACAACAACCACCGCACAACTACCGCAACAACAACCACCGCAACAACAACCACCTCAACAACAACCACCGCAACAACAACCGCACAACAACCACCGCATTAACAACCACCGCACAACAACCACCGCAACAACAACCACTGCAACAACAACCACCGCACAACAACTGCCGCAACAACAACCACCGCAACAACAACCACCACACAACAACCACCGCAACAAGAACCACCGCACAACAACCACCGCAACAACAACCACCGCAACAACAACCAAAGCACAACAACCACCGCAACAATAACCACCGCAACAACCACCGCAACAACCACCTCACAACAACCACCGCAAGAACAACCACTGCAACAACAACCACCGCACAACAACCACCGCAACAACAACCACCGTAACAACAACCACCACACAACAACCACCGCAACAAGAACCACCGCGCAACAACCACCGCAACAAGAAACACCGCACAACAACCACCGCAACAACAACCACCGCAACAACAACCAAAGCACAACAACCACCGCAACAACCACCGCAACAACAACCACCTCACAACAACCACCGCAACAACAACAACCGCAACAACCACCGCACAACAACCACCGCACAACAACCACCGCAACAACAACCACCGCACAACAACCAACGCAACAACAACCACCGCAAGAACCACCGCAACAACAACCACCGCACAACAACCACCGCAACAACAACCACCGTAACAACAACCACCGCAAAACAACCACCGCACAAAAAACACCGCAACAACAACCACCGCAAAACAACCAACGCAACAACAACCACCGCAACAACCACCGCAACAACAACCACCGCACAACAACCACTGCAACAACCACCGCACAACAACCACCGCACAACAACCACCGCAACAGCAACCACCGCACAACCACCGCACAATAACCACTGCAGCAACAACCACCACACAACCACCGCAACAACAACCACAGCAACAACAACCGAACAACAACCACCGCAACAACAACCACCGCAACAACAACCACCACAACAACCACCGCACAACAACCACCGCAACAACAACCACCGCACAACCACCACCACAACAACCACCGCAACAACAACCACCGCACAACTGCCGCAACAACAACCACCGCAACAACAACCACTGCAACAACTACCACCGCACAACAACCACCGGAACAACAACTACCACACAACAACCACCACACAACCACCGCAAAACAACCACTGCAACAACAACCACCGCAAAACAACCACTGCAACAACAACCACCGCAACAACAGTCACCGCACAACAACCACCGGAACAACAACCACTGCAACAACTACCACCGCACAACAACCACCGCACAACAACCACCGCAACAACCACCGCACAACTCCTTCTGCAACAACAACCACGGCAACAACAACCACCGCAACAACAACCACCGCACAACAACCACCGGAACAACAACTACCACACAACAACCACCGCACAACCACCGCAAAACAACCACCGCAACAACAACCACCGCAACAACCACCGCACAACAACCAAGGCACAACAACCACCGCAACAACAACCACCGCACAACCACCGCAACAACAACCACCGCAACAACAACCACCGCAACAACAACCACCGCACAACAACCACTGCAACAACCACCGCAACAACAACCATCGCGCAACAACCACCGCACAACACCCACTGCAACAACAACCACTGCAACAACAGTCACCGCAACAACAACCACCGCACAACAACTACCGCAACAACAACCACTGCAAGAACAACCACCGCACAACAACCACCAGAACAACAAGCACCGCACAACAACCACCGCAACAACAACCACTGCAACAACCACCGGAACAACCACCGCAACAACAACCACCGCAACAACAACCACCGTACAATAACCACCGCAACAACAACCACCGCAACAACAACCACCGCACAACAACTGCCGCAACAACAACCATCGCAACAACGACCACTGCAACAACTACCATCGCACAACAACCACCGCACAACAACCACCGGAAAAACAACCACCGCACAACAACCACCGCAACAACCACCGCAACAACAACCACCGCACAACAACCACCGCAACAACAACCACAACAACAACCACCGAACAACAACCACCGCACAACAACCACCGCACAACTACCGCAACAACAACCACCGCAACAACAACCACCGCAACAACAACCGCACAACAACCACCGCATTAACAGCCACCGCACAACAACCACCGCAACAACAACCACTGCAACAACAACCACCGCACAACAACTGCCGCAACAACAACCACCGCAACAACAACCACCACACAACAACCACCGCAACAAGAACCACCACACAACAACCACCGCAACAACAACCACCGCACAACAACCACCGCAACAACAACCACCGCAACAACAACCAAAGCACAACAACCACCGCAACAATAACCACCGCAACAACCACCGCAACAACCACCTCACAACAACCACCGCAACAACAACCACCGCAACAACAACCACCGCACAACAACCACCGCAACAACAACCACCATAACAACAACCACCATACAACAACCACCGCAACAACAACCACCGCAACAACAACCACCGCACAACAACCACCGCAACAAAAACCACCGCAACAACAACCACCGTACAACAACCACCGCAACAACAACCACTGCAACAACAACCACTGCAACAACCGCTGCACAACAACCACCGCACAATAACCACTGCAGCAGCAACCACCACACAACCACCGCAACAACAACCACCGCAACAACAACCGAACAACAACCACCGCAACAACAACAACCACCGCAACAACCACCACAACAACCACCGCACAACAACCACCGCACAACAACCACTGCACAACAACCACAGCAACAACAACCACCACAAAGCAACCACCGCAACAACAACCACCGCAACAACAACCACCGGACAACAACCACCGCAACAACAACCACCGCACAACAACCACCGCAACAAAAACCACCGCAACAACCACCGTACAACACCCAGCGCAACAACAACCACCGCAACAACAACCACCGCAACAAGAACCACCGCACAACAACCACCGCAAGAATAACCACCGCAAAAACAACCAACGCACAACAACTACCGCAACAACAACCACCGCAACAACCACCGCAACAACAACCACCTCACAACAACCACCGCAACAACAACTACCGCAACAACAACCACCGTACAACAACCACCGCAACAACAACCACCGCAACAACAACCACTGCAACAACCACCGCACAACAACCACCGCACAACGACCACCGTACAACAACCACCGCAACAACAACCACCGCAACAACAAGCACTGCAACAACCACCGCACAACAACCACCGCACAACAACCACCGCAACAACAACCACCGCACAACAACCAACGCAACACAACCACCTCAACAACAACCACCGCAACAAAAACCACCTCACAACAACCACCGCAACAACAACTACCGCAACAAGAACCACCGCACAACAACCACCGCAACAACCACCGCAACAATAACCACCGCAAAAACAACCACCGCAACAACAACCACCGCAACAACAACCGCCGTACAAGAACCAACGCAGAACAACCACCGCAACAACAACTACCGCAACAACAACCACCGCAACAACAACCACCTCAACAACAACCACCGCAACAACAACAACCGCACAACAACCACCGCAATAACAACCACCGCACAACAACCACCGCAATAACAACCACAACAACAACCACCGAACAACAACCACCGCACAACAACCACCGCACAACTACCGCAACAACAACCACCGCAACAACAACCACCTCAACAACAACCACCGCAACAACAACCGCACAACAACCACCGCATTAACAACCACCGCACAACAACCACCGCAACAACAACCACTGCAACAACAACCACCGCACAACAACTGCCGCAACAACAACCACCGCAACAACAACCACCACACAACAACCACCGCAACAAGAACCACCGCACAACAACCACCGCAACAACAACCACCGCAACAACAACCAAAGCACAACAACCACCGCAACAATAACCACCGCAACAACCACCGCAACAACCACCTCACAACAACCACCGCAAGAACAACCACTGCAACAACAACCACCGCACAACAACCACCGCAACAACAACCACCGTAACAACAACCACCACACAACAACCACCGCAACAAGAACCACCGCGCAACAACCACCGCAACAAGAAACACCGCACAACAACCACCGCAACAACAACCACCGCAACAACAACCAAAGCACAACAACCACCGCAACAACCACCGCAACAACAACCACCTCACAACAACCACCGCAACAACAACAACCGCAACAACCACCGCACAACAACCACCGCACAACAACCACCGCAACAACAACCACCGCACAACAACCAACGCAACAACAACCACCGCAAGAACCACCGCAACAACAACCACCGCACAACAACCACCGCAACAACAACCACCGTAACAACAACCACCGCAAAACAACCACCGCACAAAAAACACCGCAACAACAACCACCGCAAAACAACCAACGCAACAACAACCACCGCAACAACCACCGCACAACAACCACTGCAACAACCACCGCACAACAACCACCGCACAACAACCACCGCAACAACCACCGCACAACCACCGCACAATAACCACTGCAGCAACAACCACCACACAACCACCGCAACAACAACCACAGCAACAACAACCGAACAACAACCACCGCAACAACAACCACCGCAACAACAACCACCACAACAACCACCGCACAACAACCACCGCAACAACAACCACCGCACAACCACCACCACAACAACCAACGCAACAACAACCACCGCACAACTGCCGCAACAACAACCACCGCAACAACAACCACTGCAACAACTACCACCGCACAACAACCACCGGAACAACAACTACCACACAACAACCACCACACAACCACCGCAAAACAACCACTGCAACAACAACCACCGCAAAACAACCACTGCAACAACAACCACCGCAACAACAGTCACCGCACAACAACCACCGGAACAACAACCACTGCAACAACTACCACCGCACAACAACCACCGCACAACAACCACCGCACAACAACCACCGCAACAACAACCGCCGTACAACAACCAACGCAGAACAACCACCGCAACAACAACCACCGCACAACAACCACCGGAACAACAACTACCACACAACAACCACCGCACAACCACCGCAAAACAACCACCGCAACAACAACCACCGCAACAACCACCGCACAACAACCAAGGCACAACAACCACCGCAACAACAACCACCGCACAACCACCGCAACAACAACCACCGCAACAACAACCACCGCACAACAACCACCGCACAACAACCACTGCAACAACCACCGCAACAACAACCATCGCGCAACAACCACCGCACAACACCCACTGCAACAACAACCACTGCAACAACAGTCACCGCAACAACAACCACCGCACAACAACTACCGCAACAACAACCACTGCAAGAACAACCACCGCACAACAACCACCAGAACAACAAGCACCGCACAACAACCACCGCAACAACAACCACTGCAACAACCACCGGAACAACCACCGCAACAACAACCACCGCAACAACAACCACCGTACAATAACCACCGCAACAACAACCACCGCAACAACAACCACCGCACAACAACTGCCGCAACAACAACCATCGCAACAACGACCACTGCAACAACTACCATCGCACAACAACCACCGCACAACAACCACCGGAAAAACAACCACCGCACAACAACCACCGCAACAACCACCGCAACAACAACCACCGCACAACAACCACCGCAACAACAACCACAACAACAACCACCGAACAACAACCACCGCACAACAACCACCGCACAACTACCGCAACAACAACCACCGCAACAACAACCACCGCAACAACAACCGCACAACAACCACCGCATTAACAACCACCGCACAACAACCACCGCAACAACAACCACTGCAACAACAACCACCGCACAACTGCCGCAACAACAACCACCGCAACAACAACCACCACACAACAACCACCGCAACAAGAACCACCACACAACAACCACCGCAACAAGAACCACCGCACAACAACCACCTCACAACAACCACCGCAACAACAACCACCGCAACAACAACCACCGCACAACAACCACCGCAACAACAACCACCATAACAACAACCACCATACAACAACCACCGCAACAACAACCACCGCAACAACAACCACCGCACAACAACCACCGCAACAAAAACCACCGCAACAACAACCACCGTACAACAACCACCGCAACAACAACCACTGCAACAACAACCACTGCAACAACCGCTGCACAACAACCACCGCACAATAACCACTGCAGCAGCAACCACCACACAACCACCGCAACAACAACCACCGCAACAACAACCGAACAACAACCACCGCAACAACAACAACCACCGCAACAACCACCACAACAACCACCGCACAACAACCACCGCACAACAACCACTGCACAACAACCACAGCAACAACAACCACCACAAAGCAACCACCGCAACAACAACCACCGCAACAACAACCACCGGACAACAACCACCGCAACAACAACCACCGCACAACAACCACCGCAACAAAAACCACCGCAACAACCACCGTACAACACCCAGCGCAACAACAACCACCGCAACAACAACCACCGCAACAAGAACCACCGCACAACAACCACCGCAAGAATAACCACCGCAAAAACAACCAACGCACAACAACTACCGCAACAACAACCACCGCAACAACCACCGCAACAACAACCACCTCACAACAACCACCGCAACAACAACTACCGCAACAACAACCACCGTACAACAACCACCGCAACAACAACCACCGCAACAACAACCACTGCAACAACCACCGCACAACAACCACCGCACAACGACCACCGTACAACAACCACCGCAACAACCACCGCAACAACAAGCACTGCAACAACCACCGCACAACAACCACCGCACAACAACCACCGCAACAACAACCACCGCACAACAACCAACGCAACACAACCACCTCAACAACAACCACCGCAACAAAAACCACCTCACAACAACCACCGCAACAACAACTACCGCAACAACAACCACCGTACAACAACCACCGCAACAACAACCACCGCAACAACAACCACTGCAACAACCACCGCACAACAACCACCGCACAACAACCACCGCAACAACAACCACCGCACAACAACCAACGCATCACAACCACCTCAACAACAACCACCGCAACAACAACGACCTCAACAACAACCACCCCAACAACTACCACCGCAACAACAACCACCGCAACAACCACTGCAACAACAACCACTGCAACAACCACCGCAACAACAACTACCGCAACAAAAACCACCGTAAAACAACCACCGCAACAACAACCACCACACAACAACCACCGCAACAACAACCACCACACAACAACCACCGCAACAACAACCACCTCAACAACAACCACCGCAACACAACCACCGCACAAAACCCACCGCACAACAACCACCGCAACAACAAACACCGCAACAAGAACCACCGCACAACAACCACCGCAACAACCACCGCAACAATAACCACCGCAACAACAACCACCGCAACAACAACCACCGCAACAACAACCGCCGTACAAGAACCAACGCAGAACAACCACCGCAACAACAACTACCGCAACAACAACCACCGCAACAACAACCACCTCAACAACAACCACCGCAACAACAACAACCGCACAACAACCACCGCAATAACAACCACCGCACAACAACCACCGCAATAACAACCACAACAACAACCACCGAACAACAACCACCGCACAACAACCACCGCACAACTACCGCAACAACAACCACCGCAACAACAACCACCTCAACAACAACCACCGCAACAACAACCGCACAACAACCACCGCATTAACAACCACCGCACAACAACCACCGCAACAACAACCACTGCAACAACAACCACCGCACAACAACTGCCGCAACAACAACCACCGCAACAACAACCACCACACAACAACCACCGCAACAAGAACCACCGCACAACAACCACCGCAACAACAACCACCGCAACAACAACCAAAGCACAACAACCACCGCAACAATAACCACCGCAACAACCACCGCAACAACCACCTCACAACAACCACCGCAAGAACAACCACTGCAACAACAACCACCGCACAACAACCACCGCAACAACAACCACCGTAACAACAACCACCATACAACAACCACCGCAACAATAACCACCGCAACAACAACCACCGCACAACAACCACCGCAACAAAAACCACCGCAACAACAACCACCGTACAACAACCACCGCAACAACAACCACTGCAACAACAACCACTGCAACAACCGCTGCACAACAACCACCGCACAATAACCACTGCAGCAGCAACCACCACACAACCACCGCAACAACAACCACCGCAACAACAAACGAACAACAACCACCGCAACAACAACAAGCACCGCAACAACCACCACAACAACCACCGCACAACAACCACCGCACAACAACCACTGCACAACAACCACAGCAACAACAACCACCGCAAAGCAACCACCGCAACAACAACCACCGCAACAACAACCACCGCACAACAACCACCGCAACAACAACCACCGCACAACAACCACCGCAACAAAAACCACCGCAACAACCACCGTACAACACCCAGCGCAACAACAACCACCGCAACAACAACCACCGCAACAAGAACCACCGCACAACAACCACCGCAAGAATAACCACCGCAAAAACAACCAACGCACAACAACTACCGCAACAACAACCACCGCAACAACCACCGCAACAACAACCACCTCACAACAACCACCGCACAACAACCACCGCACAACGACCACCGTACAACAACCACCGCAACAACAACCACCGCAACAACAACCACTGCAACAACCACCGCACAACAACCACCGCACAACAACCACCGCAACAACAACCACCGCACAACAACCAACGCATCACAACCACCTCAACAACAACCACCGCAACAACAACGACCTCAACAACAACCACCCCAACAACTACCACCGCAACAACAACCACCGCAACAACCACTGCAACAACAACCACTGCAACAACCACCGCAACAACAACTACCGCAACAAAAACCACCGTAAAACAACCACCGCAACAACAACCACCACACAACAACCACCGCAACAACAACCACCACACAACAACCACCGCAACAACAACCACCTCAACAACAACCACCGCAACACAACCACCGCACAAAACCCACCGCACAACAACCACCGCAACAACAACCACCGCAACAATAACCACCGCAACACCAACCACCGCAACAACAACCACCGCAACAACAACCGCCGTACAAGAAGCAACGCAGAACAACCACCGCAACAACAACTACCGCAACAACAACCACCGCAACAACAACCACCTCAACAACAACCACCGCAACAACAACAACCGCACAACAACCACCGCAATAACAACCACCGCACAACAACCACCGCAACAACAACCACTGCAACAACAACCACCGCAACAACAACCACTGCAACAACAACCACCGCAACAACAACCACCGCAACAAAACCACCGCACAAAAACCACCGCACAACAACCACCGCAACAACCACCACAACAACCACCGCACCAACAACCACGGCAACAACAACAACCGAACAACAACCACCGCAACAACAACCACCGGAACAACAACCACGGCAACAACAACCACTGCACAACAACCACCGCAACAACCACCACCGCAACAACAACCACCTCAACAATCACCGCAACACAAACACCGCACAAAACCCACCGCACAACAACCACTGCAACAACAACCACCACACAACAACCACCGCAACAACAACCACCTCAACAACAACCACCGCACAAAACCCACCGCACAACAACCACCGCAAGAACAACCACCACACAACAACCACCGCAACAAGAACCACCGCGCAACAACCACCGCAACAAGAAACACCGCACAACAACCACCGCAACAACAACCACCGCAACAACAACCAAAGCACAACAACCACCGCAACAACCACCGCACAACAACCACCGTACAACAACCACCGCAACAACAACCACCGCACAACAACCAACGCAACAACAACCACCGCAAGAACCACCGCAACAACAACCACCGCAACAACAACCACCGTAACAACAACCACCGCAAAACAACCACCGCACAAAAAACACCGCAACAACAACCACCGCAAAACAACCAACGCAACAACGGCCACTGCAACAACCACCGCACAACAACCACCGCACAACAACCACCGCAACAACAACCACCGCACAACCACCGCACAATAACCACTGCAGCAACAACCACCACACAACCACCGCAACAACAACCACAGCAACAACAACCGAACAACAACCACCGCAACAACAACCACCGCAACAACAACCACCACAACAACCACCGCACAACAACCACCGCAACAACAACCACCGCACAACCACCACCACAACAACCACCGCAACAACAACCACCGCACAACTGCCGCAACAACAACCACCGCAACAACAACCACTGCAACAACTACCACCGCACAACAACCACCGGAACAACAACTACCACACAACAACCACCACACAACCACCGCAAAACAACCACTGCAACAACAACCACCGCAAAACAACCACTGCAACAACAACCACCGCAACAACAACCACCGCACAACAACCACCGCAACAACAACCACCGCACAACAACCACCGCAACAAAAACCACCGCAACAACCACCGTACAACACCCAGCGCAACAACAACCACCGCAACAACAACCACCGCAACAAGAACCACCGCACAACAACCACCGCAAGAATAACCACCGCAAAAACAACCAACGCACAACAACTACCGAAACAACAACCACCGCAACAACCACCGCAACAACCACCTCACAACAACCACCGCACAACAACCACCGCACAACGACCACCGTACAACAACCACCGCAACAACAACCACCGCAACAACAAGCACTGCAACAACCACCGCACAACAACCACCGCACAACAACCACCGCAACAACAACCACCGCACAACAACCAACGCAACACAACCACCTCAACAACAACCACCGCAACAAAAACCACCTCACAACAACCACCGCAACAACAACTACCGCAACAACAACCACCGTACAACAACCACCGCAACAACAACCACCGCAACAACAACCACTGCAACAACCACCGCACAACAACCACCGCACAACAACCACCGCAACAACAACCACCGCACAACAACCAACGCATCACAACCACCTCAACAACAACCACCGCAACAACAACGACCTCAACAACAACCACCCCAACAACTACCACCGCAACAACAACCACCGCAACAACCACTGCAACAACAACCACTGCAACAACCACCGCAACAACAACTACCGCAACAAAAACCACCGTAAAACAACCACCGCAACAACAACCACCACACAACAACCACCGCAACAACAACCACCACACAACAACCACCTCAACAACAACCACCGCAACACAACCACCGCACAAAACCCACCGCACAACAACCACCGCAACAACAACCACCGCAACAATAACCACCGCAACACCAACCACCGCAACAACAACCACCGCAACAACAACCGCCGTACAAGAACCAACGCAGAACAACCACCGCAACAACAACTACCGCAACAACAACCACCGCAACAACAACCACCTCAACAACAACCACCGCAACAACAACCGCACAACAACCACCGCAATAACAACCACCGCACAACAACCACCGCAACAACAACCACTGCAACAACAACCACCGCAACAACAACCACCGCAACAAAACCACCGCACAAAAACCACCGCACAACAACCACCGCAACAACCACCACAACAACCACCGCACCAACAACCACCGCAACAACAACAACCGAACAACAACCACCGCAACAACAACCACCGGAACAACAACCACGGCAACAACAACCACTGCACAACAACCACCGCAACAACCACCACCGCAACAACAACCACCTCAACAATCACCGCAACACAAACACCGCACAAAACCCACCGCACAACAACCACTGCAACAACAACCACCACACAACAACCACCGCAACAACAACCACCTCAACAACAACCACCGCACAAAACCCACCGCACAACAACCACCGCAAGAACAACCACCACACAACAACCACCACAACAAGAACCACCGCGCAACAACCACCGCAACAAGAAACACCGCACAACAACCACCGCAACAACCACCGCAACAACAACCAAAGCACAACAACCACCGCAACAACCACCGCAACAACAACCACCTCACAACAACCACCGCAACAACCACCGCACAACAACCACCGCACAACAACCACCGCAACAACAACCACCGCACAACAACCAACGCAACAACAACCACCGCAAGAACCACCGCAACAACAACCACCGCACAACAACCACCGCAACAACAACCACCGTAACAACAACCACCGCAAAACAACCACCGCACAAAAAACACCGCAACAACAACCACCGCACAACCACCACCACAACAACCACCGCAACAACAACCACCGCACAACTGCCGCAACAACAACCACCGCAACAACAACCACTGCAACAACTACCACCGCACAACAACCACCGGAACAACAACTACCACACAACAACCACCACACAACCACCGCAAAACAACCACTGCAACAACAACCACCGCAAAACAACCACTGCAACAACAACCACCGCAACAACAGTCACCGCACAACAACCACCGGAACAACAACCACTGCAACAACTACCACCGCACAACAACCACCGCACAACAACCACCGCAACAACCACCGCACAACTCCTTCTGCAACAACAACCACGGCAACAACAACCACCGCAACAACAACCACCGCACAACAACCACCGGAACAACAACTACCACACAACAACCACCGCACAACCACCGCAAAACAACCACCGCAACAACAACCACCGCAACAACCACCGCACAACAACCAAGGCACAACAACCACCGCAACAACAACCACCGCACAACCACCGCAACAACAACCACCGCAACAACAACCACCGCACAACAACCACCGCACAACAACCACTGCAACAACCACCGCAACAACAACCATCGCGCAACAACCACCGCACAACACCCACTGCAACAACAACCACTGCAACAACAGTCACCGCAACAACAACCACCGCACAACAACTACCGCAACAACAACCACTGCAAGAACAACCACCGCACAACAACCACCAGAACAACAAGCACCGCACAACAACCACCGCAACAACAACCACTGCAACAACCACCGGAACAACCACCGCAACAACAACCACCGCAACAACAACCACCGTACAATAACCACCGCAACAACAACCACCGCAACAACAACCACCGCACAACAACTGCCGCAACAACAACCATCGCAACAACGACCACTGCAACAACTACCATCGCACAACAACCACCGCACAACAACCACCGGAAAAACAACCACCGCACAACAACCACCGCAACAACCACCGCAACAACAACCACCGCAACAACAACCACCGCAACAACAACCAAAGCACAACAACCACCGCAACAATAACCACCGCAACAACCACCGCAACAACCACCTCACAACAACCACCGCAACAACAACCACCGCAACAACAACCACCGCACAACAACCACCGCAACAACAACCACCATAACAACAACCACCATACAACAACCACCGCAACAACAACCACTGCAACAACCGCTGCACAACAACCACCGCACAATAACCACTGCAGCAGCAACCACCACACAACCACCGCAACAACAACCACCGCAACAACAACCGAACAACAACCACCGCAACAACAACAACCACCGCAACAACCACCACAACAACCACCGCACAACAACCACCGCACAACAACCACTGCACAACAACCACAGCAACAACAACCACCACAAAGCAACCACCGCAACAACAACCACCGCAACAACAACCACCGGACAACAACCACCGCAACAACAACCACCGCACAACAACCACCGCAACAAAAACCACCGCAACAACCACCGTACAACACCCAGCGCAACAACAACCACCGCAACAACAACCACCGCAACAAGAACCACCGCACAACAACCACCGCAAGAATAACCACCGCAAAAACAACCAACGCACAACAACTACCGCAACAACAACCACCGCAACAACCACCGCAACAACAACCACCTCACAACAACCACCGCAACAACAACTACCGCAACAACAACCACCGTACAACAACCACCGCAACAACAACCACCGCAACAACCACTGCAACAACCACCGCACAACAACCACCGCACAACGACCACCGTACAACAACCACCGCAACAACAACCACCGCAACAACAAGCACTGCAACAACCACCGCACAACAACCACCGCACAACAACCACCGCAACAACAACCACCGCACAACAACCAACGCAACACAACCACCTCAACAACAACCACCGCAACAAAAACCACCTCACAACAACCACCGCAACAACAACTACCGCAACAACAACCACCGTACAACAACCACCGCAACAACAACCACCGCAACAACAACCACTGCAACAACCACCGCACAACAACCACCGCACAACAACCACCGCAACAACAACCACCGCACAACAACCAACGCATCACAACCACCTCAACAACAACCACCGCAACAACAACGACCTCAACAACCACCCCAACAACTACCACCGCAACAACAACCACCGCAACAACCACTGCAACAACAACCACCACACAACAACCACCGCAACAACAACCACCACACAACAACCACCGCAACAACAACCACCTCAACAACAACCACCGCAACACAACCACCGCACAAAACCCACCGCACAACAACCACCGCAACAACAAACACCGCAACAAGAACCACCGCACAACAACCACCGCAACAACCACCGCAACAATAACCACCGCAACAACAACCACCGCAACAACAACCACCGCAACAACAACCGCCGTACAAGAACCAACGCAGAACAACCACCGCAACAACAACTACCGCAACAACAACCACCGCAACAACAACCACCTCAACAACAACCACCGCAACAACAACAACCGCACAACAACCACCGCAATAACAACCACCGCACAACAACCACCGCAATAACAACCACAACAACAACCACCGAACAACAACCACCGCACAACAACCACCGCACAACTACCGCAACAACAACCACCGCAACAACAACCACCTCAACAACAACCACCGCAACAACAACCGCACAACAACCACCGCATTAACAACCACCGCACAACAACCACCGCAACAACAACCACTGCAACAACAACCACCGCACAACAACTGCCGCAACAACAACCACCGCAACAACAACCACCACACAACAACCACCGCAACAAGAACCACCGCACAACAACCACCGCAACAACAACCACCGCAACAACAACCAAAGCACAACAACCACCGCAACAATAACCACCGCAACAACCACCGCAACAACCACCTCACAACAACCACCGCAAGAACAACCACTGCAACAACAACCACCGCACAACAACCACCGCAACAACAACCACCGTAACAACAACCACCACACAACAACCACCGCAACAAGAACCACCGCGCAACAACCACCGCAACAAGAAACACCGCACAACAACCACCGCAACAACAACCACCGCAACAACAACCAAAGCACAACAACCACCGCAACAACCACCGCAACAACAACCACCTCACAACAACCACCGCAACAACAACAACCGCAACAACCACCGCACAACAACCACCGCACAACAACCACCGCAACAACAACCACCGCACAACAACCAACGCAACAACAACCACCGCAAGAACCACCGCAACAACAACCACCGCACAACAACCACCGCCACAACAACCACCGTAACAACAACCACCGCAAAACAACCACCGCACAAAAAACACCGCAACAACAACCACCGCAAAACAACCAACGCAACAACAACCACCGCAACAACCACCGCAACAACAACCACCGCACAACAACCACTGCAACAACCACCGCACAACAACCACCGCACAACAACCACCGCAACAGCAACCACCGCACAACCACCGCACAATAACCACTGCAGCAACAACCACCACACAACCACCGCAACAACAACCACAGCAACAACAACCGAACAACAACCACCGCAACAACAACCACCGCAACAACAACCACCACAACAACCACCGCACAACAACCACCGCAACAACAACCACCGCACAACCACCACCACAACAACCACCGCAACAACAACCACCGCACAACTGCCGCAACAGCAACCACCGCAACAACAACCACTGCAACAACTACCACCGCACAACAACCACCGGAACAACAACTACCACACAACAACCACCACACAACCACCGCAAAACAACCACTGCAACAACAACCACCGCAAAACAACCACTGCAACAACAACCACCGCAACAACAGTCACCGCACAACAACCACCGGAACAACAACCACTGCAACAACTACCACCGCACAACAACCACCGCACAACAACCACCGCAACAACCACCGCACAACTCCTTCTGCAACAACAACCACGGCAACAACAACCACCGCAACAACAACCACCGCACAACAACCACCGGAACAACAACTACCACACAACAACCACCGCACAACCACCGCAAAACAACCACCGCAACAACAACCACCGCAACAACCACCGCACAACAACCAAGGCACAACAACCACCGCAACAACAACCACCGCACAACCACCGCAACAACAACCACCGCAACAACAACCACCGCAACAACAACCACCGCACAACAACCACTGCAACAACCACCGCAACAACAACCATCGCGCAACAACCACCGCACAACACCCACTGCAACAACAACCACTGCAACAACAGTCACCGCAACAACAACCACCGCACAACAACTACCGCAACAACAACCACTGCAAGAACAACCACCGCACAACAACCACCAGAACAACAAGCACCGCACAACAACCACCGCAACAACAACCACTGCAACAACCACCGGAACAACCACCGCAACAACAACCACCGCAACAACAACCACCGTACAATAACCACCGCAACAACAACCACCGCAACAACAACCACCGCACAACAACTGCCGCAACAACAACCATCGCAACAACGACCACTGCAACAACTACCATCGCACAACAACCACCGCACAACAACCACCGGAAAAACAACCACCGCACAACAACCACCGCAACAACCACCGCAACAACAACCACCGCACAACAACCACCGCAACAACAACCACAACAACAACCACCGAACAACAACCACCGCACAACAACCACCGCACAACTACCGCAACAACAACCACCGCAACAACAACCACCGCAACAACAACCGCACAACAACCACCGCATTAACAGCCACCGCACAACAACCACCGCAACAACAACCACTGCAACAACAACCACCGCACAACAACTGCCGCAACAACAACCACCGCAACAACAACCACCACACAACAACCACCGCAACAAGAACCACCACACAACAACCACCGCAACAAGAACCACCGCACAACAACCACCGCAACAACAACCACCGCAACAAAAACCAAAGCACAACAACCACCGCAACAATAACCACCGCAACAACCACCGCAACAACCACCTCACAACAACCACCGCAACAACAACCACCGCAACAACAACCACCGCACAACAACCACCGCAACAACAACCACCATAACAACAACCACCATACAACAACCACCGCAACAACAACCACCGCAACAACAACCACCGCACAACAACCACCGCAACAAAAGCCACCGCAACAACAACCACCGTACAACAACCACCGCAACAACAACCACTGCAACAACAACCACTGCAACAACCGCTGCACAACAACCACCGCACAATAACCACTGCAGCAGCAACCACCACACAACCACCGCAACAACAACCACCGCAACAACAACCGAACAACAACCACCGCAACAACAACAACCACCGCAACAACCACCACAACAACCACCGCACAACAACCACCGCACAACAACCACTGCACAACAACCACAGCAACAACAACCACCACAAAGCAACCACCGCAACAACAACCACCGCAACAACAACCACCGGACAACAACCACCGCAACAACAACCACCGCACAACAACCACCGCAACAAAAACCACCGCAACAACCACCGTACAACACCCAGCGCAACAACAACCACCGCAACAACAACCACCGCAACAAGAACCACCGCACAACAACCACCGCAAGAATAACCACCGCAAAAACAACCAACGCACAACAACTACCGCAACAACAACCACCGCAACAACCACCGCAACAACAACCACCTCACAACAACCACCGCAACAACAACTACCGCAACAACAACCACCGTACAACAACCACCGCAACAACAACCACCGCAACAACAACCACTGCAACAACCACCGCACAACAACCACCGCACAACGACCACCGTACAACAACCACCGCAACAACAACCACCGCAACAACAAGCACTGCAACAACCACCGCACAACAACCACCGCACAACAACCACCGCAACAACAACCACCGCACAACAACCAACGCAACACAACCACCTCAACAACAACCACCGCAACAAAAACCACCTCACAACAACCACCGCAACAACAACTACCGCAACAACAACCACCGTACAACAACCACCGCAACAACAACCACCGCAACAACAACCACTGCAACAACCACGGCACAACAACCACCGCACAACAACCACCGCAACAACAACCACCGCACAACAACCAACGCATCACAACCACCTCAACAACAACCACCGCAACAACAACGACCTCAACAACAACCACCCCAACAACTACCACCGCAACAACAACCACCGCAACAACCACTGCAACAACAACCACTGCAACAACCACCGCAACAACAACTACCGCAACAAAAACCACCGTAAAACAACCACCGCAACAACAACCACCACACAACAACCACCGCAACAACAACCACCACACAACAACCACCGCAACAACAACCACCTCAACAACAACCACCACAACACAACCACCGCACAAAACCCACCGCACAACAACCACCGCAACAACAAACACCGCAACAAGAACCACCGCACAACAACCACCGCAACAACCACCGCAACAATAACCACCGCAACAACCACCGCAACAACAACCACCGCAACAACAACCGCCGTACAAGAACCAACGCAGAACAACCACCGCAACAACAACTACCGCAACAACAACCACCGCAACAACAACCACCTCAACAACAACCACCGCAACAACAACAACCGCACAACAACCACCGCAATAACAACCACCGCACAACAACCACCGCAATAACAACCACAACAACAACCACCGAACAACAACCACCGCACAACAACCACCGCACAACTACCGCAACAACAACCACCGCAACAACAACCACCTCAACAACAACCACCGCAACAACAACCGCACAACAACCACCGCATTAACAACCACCGCACAACAACCACCGCAACAACAACCACTGCAACAACAACCACCGCACAACAACTGCCGCAACAACAACCACCGCAACAACAACCACCACACAACAACCACCGCAACAAGAACCACCGCACAACAACCACCGCAACAACAACCACCGCAACAACAACCAAAGCACAACAACCACCGCAACAATAACCACCGCAACAACCACCGCAACAACCACCTCACAACAACCACCGCAAGAACAACCACTGCAACAACAACCACCGCACAACAACCACCGCAACAACAACCACCGTAACAACAACCACCACACAACAACCACCGCATCAAGAACCACCGCGCAACAACCACCGCAACAAGAAACACCGCACAACAACCACCGCAACAACAACCACCGCAACAACAACCACCGCACAACAACCACCGCAACAACAACCACCATAACAACAACCACCATACAACAACCACCGCAACAACAACCACCGCAACAACAACCACCGCACAACAACCACCGCAACAAAAACCACCGCAACAACAACCACCGTACAACAACCACCGCAACAACAACCACTGCAACAACAACCACTGCAACAACCGCTGCACAACAACCACCGCACAATAACCACTGCAGCAGCAACCACCACACAACCACCGCAACAACAACCACCGCAACAACAACCGAACAACAACCACCGCAACAACAACAACCACCGCAACAACCACCACAACAACCACCGCACAACAACCACCGCACAACAACCACCGCACAACAACCACAGCAACAACAACCACCCCAAAGCAACCACCGCAACAACAACCACCGCAACAACAACCACCGGACAACAACCACCGCAACAACAACCACCGCACAACAACCACCGCAACAAAAACCACCGCAACAACCACCGTACAACACCCAGCGCAACAACAACCACCGCAACAACAACCACCGCAACAAGAACCACCGCACAACAACCACCGCAAGAATAACCACCGCAAAAACAACCAACGCACAACAACTACCGCAACAACAACCACCGCAACAACCACCGCAACAACAACCACCTCACAACAACCACCGCAACAACAACTACCGCAACAACAACCACCGTACAACAACCACCGCAACAACAACCACCGCAACAACAACCACTGCAACAACCACCGCACAACAACCACCGCACAACGACCACCGTACAACAACCACCGCAACAACAACCACCGCAACAACAAGCACTGCAACAACCACCGCACAACAACCACCGCACAACAACCACCGCAACAACAACCACCGCACAACAACCAACGCAACACAACCACCTCAACAACAACCACCGCAACAAAAACCACCTCACAACAACCACCGCAACAACAACTACCGCAACAACAACCACCGTACAACAACCACCGCAACAACAACCACCGCAACAACAACCACTGCAACAACCACCGCACAACAACCACCGCACAACAACCACCGCAACAACAACCACCGCACAACAACCAACGCATCACAACCACCTCAACAACAACCACCGCAACAACAACGACCTCAACAACAACCACCCCAACAACTACCACCGCAACAACAACCACCGCAACAACCACTGCAACAACAACCACTGCAACAACCACCGCAACAACAACTACCGCAACAAAAACCACCGTAAAACAACCACCGCAACAACAACCACCACACAACAACCACCGCAACAACAACCACCACACAACAACCACCGCAACAACAACCACCTCAACAACAACCACCGCAACACAACCACCGCACAAAACCCACCGCACAACAACCACCGCAACAACAAACACCGCAACAAGAACCACCGCACAACAACCACCGCAACAACCACCGCAACAATAACCACCGCAACAACAACCACCGCAACAACAACCACCGCAACAACAACCGCCGTACAAGAACCAACGCAGAACAACCACCGCAACAACAACTACCGCAACAACAACCACCGCAACAACAACCACCTCAACAACAACCACCGCAACAACAACAACCGCACAACAACCACCGCAATAACAACCACCGCACAACAACCACCGCAATAACAACCACAACAACAACCACCGAACAACAACCACCGCACAACAACCACCGCACAACTACCGCAACAACAACCACCGCAACAACAACCACCTCAACAACAACCACCGCAACAACTGCCGCAACAACAACCACCGCAACAACAACCACCACACAACAACCACCGCAACAAGAACCACCGCACAACAACCACCGCAACAACAACCACCGCAACAACAACCAAAGCACAACAACCACCGCAACAATAACCACCGCAACAACCACCGCAACAACCACCTCACAACAACCACCGCAAGAACAACCACTGCAACAACAACCACCGCACAACAACCACCGCAACAACCACCTCACAACAACCACCGCAAGAACAACCACTGCAACAACAACCACCGCACAACAACCACCGCAACAACAACCACCGTAACAACAACCACCATACAACAACCACCGCAACAACAACCACCGCAACAACAACCACCGCACAACAACCACCGCACAACAACCACCGCAACAAAAACCACCGCAACAACAACCACCGTACAACAACCACCGCAACAACAACCACTGCAACAACAACCACTGCAACAACCGCTGCACAACAACCACCGCACAATAACCACTGCAGCAGCAACCACCACACAACCACCGCAACAACAACCACCGCAACAACAAACGAACAACAACCACCGCAACAACAACAAGCACCGCAACAACCACCACAACAACCACCGCACAACAACCACCGCACAACAACCACTGCACAACAACCACAGCAACAACAACCACCGCAAAGCAACCACCGCAACAACAACCACCGCAACAACAACCACCGCACAACAACCACCGCAACAACAACCACCGCACAACAACCACCGCAACAAAAACCACCGCAACAACCACCGTACAACACCCAGCGCAACAACAACCACCGCAACAACAACCACCGCAACAAGAACCACCGCACAACAACCACCGCAAGAATAACCACCGCAAAAACAACCAACGCACAACAACTACCGCAACAACAACCACCGCAACAACCACCGCAACAACAACCACCTCACAACAACCACCGCACAACAACCACCGCACAACGACCACCGTACAACAACCACCGCAACAACAACCACCGCAACAACAACCACTGCAACAACCACCGCACAACAACCACCGCACAACAACCACCGCAACAACAACCACCGCACAACAACCAACGCATCACAACCACCTCAACAACAACCACCGCAACAACAACGACCTCAACAACAACCACCCCAACAACTACCACCGCAACAACAACCACCGCAACAACCACTGCAACAACAACCACTGCAACAACCACCGCAACAACAACTACCGCAACAAAAACCACCGTAAAACAACCACCGCAACAACAACCACCACACAACAACCACCGCAACAACAACCACCACACAACAACCACCGCAACAACAACCACCTCAACAACAACCACCGCAACACAACCACCGCACAAAACCCACCGCACAACAACCACCGCAACAACAACCACCGCAACAATAACCACCGCAACACCAACCACCGCAACAACAACCACCGCAACAACAACCGCCGTACAAGAACCAACGCAGAACAACCACCGCAACAACAACTACCGCAACAACAACCACCGCAACAACAACCACCTCAACAACAACCACCGCAACAACAACAACCGCACAACAACCACCGCAATAACAACCACCGCACAACAACCACCGCAACAACAACCACTGCAACAACAACCACCGCAACAACAACCACTGCAACAACAACCACCGCAACAACAACCACCGCAACAAAACCACCGCACAAAAACCACCGCACAACAACCACCGCAACAACCACCACAACAACCACCGCACCAACAACCACCGCAACAACAACAACCGAACAATAACCACCGCAACAACAACCACCGGAACAACAACCACGGCAACAACAACCACTGCACAACAACCACCGCAACAACCACCACCGCAACAACAACCACCTCAACAATCACCGCAACACAAACACCGCACAAAACCCACCGCACAACAACCACTGCAACAACAACCACCACACAACAACCACCGCAACAACAACCACCTCAACAACAACCACCGCACAAAACCCACCGCACAACAACCACCGCAAGAACAACCACCACACAACAACCACCGCAACAAGAACCACCGCGCAACAACCACCGCAACAAGAAACACCGCACAACAACCACCGCAACAACAACCACCGCAACAACAACCAAAGCACAACAACCACCGCAACAACCACCGCAACAACAACCACCTCACAACAACCACCGCAACAACCACCGCACAACAACCACCGCACAACAACCACCGCAACAACAACCACCGCACAACAACCAACGCAACAACAACCACCGCAAGAACCACCGCAACAACAACCACCGCACAACAACCACCGCAACAACAACCACCGTAACAACAACCACCGCAAAACAACCACCGCACAAAAAACACCGCAACAACAACCACCGCACAACCACCACCACAACAACCACCGCAACAACAACCACCGCACAACTGCCGCAACAACAACCACCGCAACAACAACCACTGCAACAACTACCACCGCACAACAACCACCGGAACAACAACTACCACACAACAACCACCACACAACCACCGCAAAACAACCACTGCAACAACAACCACCGCAAAACAACCACTGCAACAACAACCACCGCAACAACAGTCACCGCACAACAACCACCGGAACAACAACCACTGCAACAACTACCACCGCACAACAACCACCGCACAACAACCACCGCAACAACCACCGCACAACTCCTTCTGCAACAACAACCACGGCAACAACAACCACCGCAACAACAACCACCGCACAACAACCACCGGAACAACAACTACCACACAACAACCACCGCACAACCACCGCAAAACAACCACCGCAAAACAACCACCGCAACAACCACCGCACAACAACCAAGGCACAACAACCACCGCAACAACAACCACCGCACAACCACCGCAACAACAACCACCGCAACAACAACCACCGCACAACAACCACCGCACAACAACCACCGGAAAAACAACCACCGCACAACAACCACCTCAACAACCACCGCAACAACAACCACCGCACAACAACCACCGCAACAACAACCACAACAACAACCACCGAACAACAACCACCGCACAACAACCACCGCACAACTACCGCAACAACAACCACCGCAACAACAACCACCGCAACAACAACCACCGCAACAACAACCGCACAACAACCACCGCATTAACAACCACCGCACAACAACCACCGCAACAACAACCACTGCAACAACAACCACCGCACAACAACTGCCGCAACAACAACCACCGCAACAACAACCACCACACAACAACCACCGCAACAAGAACCACCACACAACAACCACCGCAACAAGAACCACCGCACAACAACCACCGCAACAACAACCACCGCAACAACAACCAAAGCACAACAACCACCGCAACAATAACCACCGCAACAACCACCGCAACAACCACCTCACAACAACCACCGCAACAACAACCACCGCAACAACAACCACCGCACAACAACCACCGCAACAACAACCACCATAACAACAACCACCATACAACAACCACCGCAACAACAACCACTGCAACAACCGCTGCACAACAACCACCGCACAATAACCACTGCAGCAGCAACCACCACACAACCACCGCAACAACAACCACCGCAACAACAACCAAAGCACAACAACCACCGCAACAATAACCACCGCAACAACCACCGCAACAACCACCTCACAACAACCACCGCAACAACAACCACCGCAACAACAACCACCGCACAACAACCACCGCAACAACAACCACCATAACAACAACCACCATACAACAACCACCGCAACAACAACCACTGCAACAACCGCTGCACAACAACCACCGCACAATAACCACTGCAGCAGCAACCACCACACAACCACCGCAACAACAACCACTGCAACAACCACCGCACAACAACCACCGCACAACAACCACCGCAACAACAACCACCGCACAACAACCAACGCATCACAACCACCTCAACAACAACCACCGCAACAACAACGACCTCAACAACCACCCCAACAACTACCACCGCAACAACAACCACCGCAACAACCACTGCAACAACAACCACTGCAACAACCACCGCAACAACAACTACCGCAACAAAAACCACCGTAAAACAACCACCGCAACAACAACCACCACACAACAACCACCGCAACAACAACCACCACACAACAACCACCGCAACAACAACCACCTCAACAACAACCACCGCAACACAACCACCGCACAAAACCCACCGCACAACAACCACCGCAACAACAACCACCGCAACAAGAACCACCGCACAACAACCACCGCAACAACCACCGCAACAATAACCACCGCAACAACAACCACCGCAACAACAACCACCGCAACAACAACCGCCGTACAAGAACCAACGCAGAACAACCACCGCAACAACAACTACCGCAACAACAACCACCGCAACAACAACCACCTCAACAACAACCACCGCAACAACAACAACCGCACAACAACCACCGCAATAACAACCACCGCACAACAACCACCGCAATAACAACCACAACAACAACCACCGAACAACAACCACCGCACAACAACCACCGCACAACTACCGCAACAACAACCACCGCAACAACAACCACCTCAACAACAACCACCGCAACAACAACCGCACAACAACCACCGCATTAACAACCACCGCACAACAACCACCGCAACAACAACCACTGCAACAACAACCACCGCACAACAACTGCCGCAACAACAACCACCGCAACAACAACCACCACACAACAACCACCGCAACAAGAACCACCGCACAACAACCACCGCAACAACAACCACCGCAACAACAACCAAAGCACAACAACCACCGCAACAATAACCACCGCAACAACCACCGCAACAACCACCTCACAACAACCACCGCAAGAACAACCACTGCAACAACAACCACCGCACAACAACCACCGCAACAACAACCACCGTAACAACAACCACCACACAACAACCACCGCAACAAGAACCACCGCGCAACAACCACCGCAACAAGAAACACCGCACAACAACCACCGCAACAACAACCACCGCAACAACAACCAAAGCACAACAACCACCGCAACAACCACCGCAACAACAACCACCTCACAACAACCACCGCAACAACAACAACCGCAACAACCACCGCACAACAACCACCGCACAACAACCACCGCAACAACAACCACCGCACAACAACCAACGCAACAACAACCACCGCAAGAACCACCGCAACAACAACCACCGCACAACAACCACCGCAACAACAACCACCGTAACAACAACCACCGCAAAACAACCACCGCACAAAAAACACCGCAACAACAACCACCGCAAAACAACCAACGCAACAACAACCACCGCAACAACCACCGCAACAACAACCACCGCACAACAACCACTGCAACAACCACCGCACAACAACCACCGCACAACAACCACCGCAACAACAACCACCGCACAACCACCGCACAATAACCACTGCAGCAACAACCACCACACAACCACCGCAACAACAACCACAGCAACAACAACCGAACAACAACCACCGCAACAACAACCACCGCAACAACAACCACCACAACAACCACCGCACAACAACCACCGCAACAACAACCACCGCACAACCACCACCACAACAACCACCGCAACAACAACCACCGCACAACTGCCGCAACAACAACCACCGCAACAACAACCACTGCAACAACTACCACCGCACAACAACCACCGGAACAACAACTACCACACAACAACCACCACACAACCACCGCAAAACAACCAACGCAACAACAACCACCGCAACAACCACCGCAACAACAACCACCGCACAACAACCACTGCAACAACCACCGCAACAACAACCACCTCAACAACAACCACCGCAACAACAACAACCGCACAACAACCACCGCAATAACAACCACCGCACAACAACCACCGCAATAACAACCACAACAACAACCACCGAACAACAACCACCGCACAACAACCACCGCACAACTACCGCAACAACAACCACCGCAACAACAACCACCTCAACAACAACCACCGCAACAACAACCGCACAACAACCACCGCATTAACAACCACCGCACAACAACCACCGCAACAACAACCACTGCAACAACAACCACCGCACAACAACTGCCGCAACAACAACCACCGCAACAACAACCACCACACAACAACCACCGCAACAAGAACCACCGCACAACAACCACCGCAACAACAACCACCGCAACAACAACCAAAGCACAACAACCACCGCAACAATAACCACCGCAACAACCACCGCAACAACCACCTCACAACAACCACCGCAAGAACAACCACTGCAACAACAACCACCGCACAACAACCACCGCAACAACAACCACCGTAACAACAACCACCACACAACAACCACCGCAACAAGAACCACCGCGCAACAACCACCGCAACAAGAAACACCGCACAACAACCACCGCAACAACAACCACCGCAACAACAACCAAAGCACAACAACCACCGCAACAACCACCGCAACAACAACCACCTCAACAACAACCACCGCAACAACAACCGCACAACAACCACCGCATTAACAACCACCGCACAACAACCACCGCAACAACAACCACTGCAACAACAACCACCGCACAACAACTGCCGCAACAACAACCACCGCAACAACAACCACCACACAACAACCACCGCAACAAGAACCACCGCACAACAACCACCGCAACAACAACCACCGCAACAACAACCAAAGCACAACAACCACCGCAACAATAACCACCGCAACAACCACCGCAACAACCACCTCACAACAACCACCGCAAGAACAACCACTGCAACAACAACCACCGCACAACAACCACCGCAACAACAACCACCGTAACAACAACCACCACACAACAACCACCGCAACAAGAACCACCGCGCAACAACCACCGCAACAAGAAACACCGCACAACAACCACCGCAACAACAACCACCGCAACAACAACCAAAGCACAACAACCACCGCAACAACCACCGCAACAACAACCACCTCACAACAACCACCGCAACAACAACAACCGCAACAACCACCGCACAACAACCACCGCACAACAACCACCGCAACAACAACCACCGCACAACAACCAACGCAACAACAACCACCGCAAGAACCACCGCAACAACAACCACCGCACAACAACCACCGCAACAACAACCACCGTAACAACAACCACCGCAAAACAACCACCGCACAAAAAACACCGCAACAACAACCACCGCAAAACAACCAACGCAACAACAACCACCGCAACAACCACCGCAACAACAACCACCGCACAACAACCACTGCAACAACCACCGCACAACAACCACCGCACAACAACCACCGCAACAACAACCACCGCACAACCACCGCACAATAACCACTGCAGCAACAACCACCACACAACCACCGCAACAACAACCACAGCAACAACAACCGAACAACAACCACCGCAACAACAACCACCGCAACAACAACCACCACAACAACCACCGCACAACAACCACCGCAACAACAACCACCGCACAACCACCACCACAACAACCACCGCAACAACAACCACCGCACAACTGCCGCAACAACAACCACCGCAACAACAACCACTGCAACAACTACCACCGCACAACAACCACCGGAACAACAACTACCACACAACAACCACCACACAACCACCGCAAAACAACCAACGCAACAACAACCACCGCAACAACCACCGCAACAACAACCACCGCACAACAACCACTGCAACAACCACCGCAACAACAACCACCTCAACAACAACCACCGCAACAACAACAACCGCACAACAACCACCGCAATAACAACCACCGCACAACAACCACCGCAATAACAACCACAACAACAACCACCGAACAACAACCACCGCACAACAACCACCGCACAACTACCGCAACAACAACCACCGCAACAACAACCACCTCAACAACAACCACCGCAACAACAACCGCACAACAACCACCGCATTAACAACCACCGCACAACAACCACCGCAACAACAACCACTGCAACAACAACCACCGCACAACAACTGCCGCAACAACAACCACCGCAACAACAACCACCACACAACAACCACCGCAACAAGAACCACCGCACAACAACCACCGCAACAACAACCACCGCAACAACAACCAAAGCACAACAACCACCGCAACAATAACCACCGCAACAACCACCGCAACAACCACCTCACAACAACCACCGCAAGAACAACCACTGCAACAACAACCACCGCACAACAACCACCGCAACAACAACCACCGTAACAACAACCACCACACAACAACCACCGCAACAAGAACCACCGCGCAACAACCACCGCAACAAGAAACACCGCACAACAACCACCGCAACAACAACCACCGCAACAACAACCAAAGCACAACAACCACCGCAACAACCACCGCAACAACAACCACCTCACAACAACCACCGCAACAACAACAACCGCAACAACCACCGCACAACAACCACCGCACAACAACCACCGCAACAACAACCACCGCACAACAACCAACGCAACAACAACCACCGCAAGAACCACCGCAACAACAACCACCGCACAACAACCACCGCAACAACAACCACCGTAACAACAACCACCGCAAAACAACCACCGCACAAAAAACACCGCAACAACAACCACCGCAAAACAACCAACGCAACAACAACCACCGCAACAACCACCGCAACAACAACCACCGCACAACAACCACTGCAACAACCACCGCACAACAACCACCGCACAACAACCACCGCAACAACAACCACCGCACAACCACCGCACAATAACCACTGCAGCAACAACCACCACACAACCACCGCAACAACAACCACAGCAACAACAACCGAACAACAACCACCGCAACAACAACCACCGCAACAACAACCACCACAACAACCACCGCACAACAACCACCGCAACAACAACCACCGCACAACCACCACCACAACAACCACCGCAACAACAACCACCGCACAACTGCCGCAACAACAACCACCGCAACAACAACCACTGCAACAACTACCACCGCACAACAACCACCGGAACAACAACTACCACACAACAACCACCACACAACCACCGCAAAACAACCACTGCAACAACAACCACCGCAAAACAACCACTGCAACAACAACCACCGCAACAACAGTCACCGCACAACAACCACCGGAACAACAACCACTGCAACAACTACCACCGCACAACAACCACCGCACAACAACCACCGCAACAACCACCGCACAACTCCTTCTGCAACAACAACCACGGCAACAACAACCACCGCAACAACAACCACCGCACAACAACCACCGGAACAACAACTACCACACAACAACCACCGCACAACCACCGCAAAACAACCACCGCAACAACAACCACCGCAACAACCACCGCACAACAACCAAGGCACAACAACCACCGCAACAACAACCACCGCACAACCACCGCAACAACAACCACCGCAACAACAACCACCGCAACAACAACCACCGCACAACAACCACTGCAACAACCACCGCAACAACAACCATCGCGCAACAACCACCGCACAACACCCACTGCAACAACAACCACTGCAACAACAGTCACCGCAACAACAACCACCGCACAACAACTACCGCAACAACAACCACTGCAAGAACAACCACCGCACAACAACCACCAGAACAACAAGCACCGCACAACAACCACCGCAACAACAACCACTGCAACAACCACCGGAACAACCACCGCAACAACAACCACCGCAACAACAACCACCGTACAATAACCACCGCAACAACAACCACCGCAACAACAACCACCGCACAACAACTGCCGCAACAACAACCATCGCAACAACGACCACTGCAACAACTACCATCGCACAACAACCACCGCACAACAACCACCGGAAAAACAACCACCGCACAACAACCACCGCAACAACCACCGCAACAACAACCACCGCACAACAACCACCGCAACAACAACCACAACAACAACCACCGAACAACAACCACCGCACAACAACCACCGCACAACTACCGCAACAACAACCACCGCAACAACAACCACCGCAACAACAACCGCACAACAACCACCGCATTAACAGCCACCGCACAACAACCACCGCAACAACAACCACTGCAACAACAACCACCGCACAACAACTGCCGCAACAACAACCACCGCAACAACAACCACCACACAACAACCACCGCAACAAGAACCACCACACAACAACCACCGCAACAAGAACCACCGCACAACAACCACCGCAACAACAACCACCGCAACAACAACCAAAGCACAACAACCACCGCAACAATAACCACCGCAACAACCACCGCAACAACCACCTCACAACAACCACCGCAACAACAACCACCGCAACAACAACCACCGCACAACAACCACCGCAACAACAACCACCATAACAACAACCACCATACAACAACCACCGCAACAACAACCACCGCAACAACAACCACCGCACAACAACCACCGCAACAAAAACCACCGCAACAACAACCACCGTACAACAACCACCGCAACAACAACCACTGCAACAACAACCACTGCAACAACCGCTGCACAACAACCACCGCACAATAACCACTGCAGCAGCAACCACCACACAACCACCGCAACAACAACAACCACCGCAACAACCACCACAACAACCACCGCACAACAACCACCGCACAACAACCACTGCACAACAACCACAGCAACAACAACCACCACAAAGCAACCACCGCAACAACAACCACCGCAACAACAACCACCGGACAACAACCACCGCAACAACAACCACCGCACAACAACCACCGCAACAAAAACCACCGCAACAACCACCGTACAACACCCAGCGCAACAACAACCACCGCAACAACAACCACCGCAACAAGAACCACCGCACAACAACCACCGCAAGAATAACCACCGCAAAAACAACCAACGCACAACAACTACCGCAACAACAACCACCGCAACAACCACCGCAACAACAACCACCTCACAACAACCACCGCAACAACAACTACCGCAACAACAACCACCGTACAACAACCACCGCAACAACAACCACCGCAACAACAACCACTGCAACAACCACCGCACAACAACCACCGCACAACGACCACCGTACAACAACCACCGCAACAACAACCACCGCAACAACAAGCACTGCAACAACCACCGCACAACAACCACCGCACAACAACCACCGCAACAACAACCACCGCACAACAACCAACGCAACACAACCACCTCAACAACAACCACCGCAACAAAAACCACCTCACAACAACCACCGCAACAACAACTACCGCAACAACAACCACCGTACAACAACCACCGCAACAACAACCACCGCAACAACAACCACTGCAACAACCACCGCACAACAACCACCGCACAACAACCACCGCAACAACAACCACCGCACAACAACCAACGCATCACAACCACCTCAACAACAACCACCGCAACAACAACGACCTCAACAACAACCACCCCAACAACTACCACCGCAACAACAACCACCGCAACAACCACTGCAACAACAACCACTGCAACAACCACCGCAACAACAACTACCGCAACAAAAACCACCGTAAAACAACCACCGCAACAACAACCACCACACAACAACCACCGCAACAACAACCACCACACAACAACCACCGCAACAACAACCACCTCAACAACAACCACCGCAACACAACCACCGCACAAAACCCACCGCACAACAACCACCGCAACAACAAACACCGCAACAAGAACCACCGCACAACAACCACCGCAACAACCACCGCAACAATAACCACCGCAACAACAACCACCGCAACAACAACCACCGCAACAACAACCGCCGTACAAGAACCACCGCACAACAACCACCGCACAACTACCGCAACAACAACCACCGCAACAACAACCACCTCAACAACAACCACCGCAACAACAACCGCACAACAACCACCGCATTAACAACCACCGCACAACAACCACCGCAACAACAACCACTGCAACAACAACCACCGCACAACAACTGCCGCAACAACAACCACCGCAACAACAACCACCACACAACAACCACCGCAACAAGAACCACCGCACAACAACCACCGCAACAACAACCACCGCAACAACAACCAAAGCACAACAACCACCGCAACAATAACCACCGCAACAACCACCGCAACAACCACCTCACAACAACCACCGCAAGAACAACCACTGCAACAACAACCACCGCACAACAACCACCGCAACAACAACCACCGTAACAACAACCACCATACAACAACCACCGCAACAACAACCACCGCAACAACAACCACCGCACAACAACCACCGCAACAAAAACCACCGCAACAACAACCACCGTACAACAACCACCGCAACAACAACCACTGCAACAACAACCACTGCAACAACCGCTGCACAACAACCACCGCACAATAACCACTGCAGCAGCAACCACCACACAACCACCGCAACAACAACCACCGCAACAACAAACGAACAACAACCACCGCAACAACAACAAGCACCGCAACAACCACCACAACAACCACCGCACAACAACCACCGCACAACAACCACTGCACAACAACCACAGCAACAACAACCACCGCAAAGCAACCACCGCAACAACAACCACCGCAACAACAACCACCGCACAACAACCACCGCAACAACAACCACCGCACAACAACCACCGCAACAACAACCACCGCAACAACCACCGTACAACACCCAGCGCAACAACAACCACCGCAACAACAACCACCGCAACAAGAACCACCGCACAACAACCACCGCAAGAATAACCACCGCAAAAACAACCAACGCACAACAACTACCGCAACAACAACCACCGCAACAACCACCGCAACAACAACCACCTCACAACAACCACCGCACAACAACCACCGCACAACGACCACCGTACAACAACCACCGCAACAACAACCACCGCAACAACAAGCACTGCAACAACCACCGCACAACAACCACCGCACAACGACCACCGCAACAACAACCACCGCACAACAACCAACGCAACACAACCACCTCAACAACAACCACCGCAACAAAAACCACCTCACAACAACCACCGCAACAACAACTACCGCAACAACAACCACCGTACAACAACCATCGCAACAACAACCACCGCAACAACAACCACTGCAACAACCACCGCACAACAACCACCGCACAACAACCACCGCAACAACAACCACCGCACAACAACCAACGCATCACAACCACCTCAACAACAACCACCGCAACAACAACGACCTCAACAACAACCACCCCAACAACTACCACCGCAACAACCACTGCAACAACAACCACTGCAACAACCACCGCAACAACAACTACCGCAACAAAAACCACCGTAAAACAACCACCGCAACAACAACCACCACACAACAACCACCGCAACAACAACCACCACACAACAACCACCGCAACAACAACCACCTCAACAACAACCACCGCAACACAACCACCGCACAAAACCCACCGCACAACAACCACCGCAACAACAACCACCGCAACAATAACCACCGCAACACCAACCACCGCAACAACAACCACCGCAACAACAACCGCCGTACAAGAACCAACGCAGAACAACCACCGCAACAACAACTACCGCAACAACAACCACCGCAACAACAACCACCTCAACAACAACCACCGCACAACAACCACCGCAACAACAACCACTGCAACAACAACCACCGCAACAACAACCACTGCAACAACAACCACCGCAACAACAACCACCGCAACAAAACCACCGCACAAAAACCACCGCACAACAACCACCGCAACAACCACCACAACAACCACCGCACAACAACCACCGGAAAAACAACTACCACACAACAACCACCGTACAACAACCACCGCAACAACCACCGCACAACAACCACTGTAACAATAACCACCGCACACCAACCACCGCAAAAACCACCACCGCAACAACCACCTCCGCAACAACAACCACCACAGCAACGACCACAACAAACACTGCAACAACAACCGCCGCAACAACCACCGCACAACAACCACCGCAACAACAAACACCGCAATAACAACCACCGCAACTAACACCACCGCAAAAACAACCCCCTCAAAAACAACCACCGCAACACAACCACGGCACAATAACCACCGCAACAACAACCACCGCAACAACAACCAGAGCAACAACCACCGCAAAACAACCACCGCAACAACAACCAGCGGAAAAACCACCGCACAACAACCACTGTACAACAACCACCGCACCAACAACCACCGCACAACATCCACCGCAACAACAACCACCGCACAACAACTGCCGCAACAACAACCACCGCACAAAAACCACCGCACAACAACCACCGCACAACAACCACCGCAACAACAACCACCACAACAACAACCACCGCAACAACAACCACCGCGCAACAACCACCGAAACAACAAACACCGCACAACAACCACCTCAACAACAACCACCGCAACAACAACCGCCGCAACAACAACCACCGCACAACAACCACCGCACAACAACCACCGCAACAACCACCGCAACAACAACCACTGCAAGAACAACCACCGCACAACTACCGCAACAACAACCACCGCACAACAACCACCGCAACAACCACCGCAACAACAACCATCGCGCAACAACCACCGCACAACACCCACTGCAACAACAACCACCGCAACAACAGTCACCGCAACAACAACCACCGCACAACAACCACTGCAACAACAACCACCACACAACAACCACCGGAACAACAACTACCACACAACAACCACTGCACAACCACCGCAAAACAACCACCGCAACAACAACCACCGCAACAAAAACAACCGCACAACAACCACCGCAACACAACCACCGCACAACAACCACCGCAACAACAACCAACGCACAACAACCACTGCAACAACAACTACCGCACAACAACCACCACACAACACCCACCAGAACAACAACCACCACATAACAACCACCGCACAGCAACCACCGCAACAACAACCACTGCAACAACAACCACCACACAACAACCATTGCAACAACAACCACCGCAACAACCACCGCACACCAACCACCGCACACCAACCACCACAAAAACCACCACCGCAACAACCACCGCGCAACAACCACCGCAACACAGTCATCGAAACAACAAACACCGCACAACAACCACCACAACAACCACAGCAACAACAACCACTGCAACAACAACCACCACACAACAACCAACGCAACACAACCACTGCACAACCACCGCAACAACAACCACCGCAACAACAACCACCGCACCAACAACCACCGCACAACAACCACCGCACAACAACCACTGCAACAACAACCACCGCACAACAACCACCTCAGAACAACCACCGCAACAACAACCACCGCACAACAACCACCGCACAACAACCACCGCAGCAGCATGCACCGCAATAACAACCACCGCATCAACAACAACCGCAACAACAACCACCACACAAAACCCACCACCACAACAACAACCGCAACACAACCACCGCAACACAACCACCGCAACACAACCACCGCAACAACAAGACCACCGCACAAAAACCACCGCACAACAACCACCGCAACAACCACCACAACAACCACCGCACCAACAACCACCGCAACAACAAGAACCGAACAACAACCACCGCAACAACAACCACCGGAACAACAACCACGGCAACAACAACCACTGCACAACAACCACCGCAACAACCACCACCGCGACAACAACCACGGCAACAACAACCACTGCACAACAACCACCGCAACAACCACCACTGCATCAACAACCACCGCAACAACAACCACCACACAACAACCACCGCAACAAGAACCACCACACAACAACCACTGCAACAACAACCACTGCACAACAACCACCGCAACAACAACCACCGCAACAACAACCAAAGCACAACAACCACCGCAACAACAACCACCGCAACAACAACCACCGCAACAACCACCGCAACAACAACCACCTCACAACAACCACCGCAACAACAACCACCGCACAACAACCACCGCAACAACCACCGCACAACAACCACCGCAACAACAACAACCGCAACAACAACCAAAGCACAACAACCACCGCAACAAAAACCACCGCAACAACAACCACCGTACAACAACCACCGCAACAACAACCACCGCAACAACAACCACTGCAACAACCACCGCACAACAACCACCGCACAACAACCACCGCAACAACAACCACCGCACAACCACCGCACAATAACCACTGCAGCAACAACCACCACACAACCACCGCAACAACAACCACCGCAACAACAACCGCACAACAACCACCGCAACAACAAGCACCGCAACAACCACCACAACAACCACCGCACAACCACCACCACAACAACCACCGCAACAACAACCACCGCACAACAACTGCCGCAACAACAACCACTGCAAAAACTACCACCGCACAACAACCACCGCACAACAACCACTGCAACAACAACCACCGCAAGAAAACCACCGCACAACTACTGCAACAACAACCACCGAACAACAACCACCTCAACAACAACCACCGCAACAACAACCACTGCAACAACAACCACCGCATTAACAACCACCGCACAACAACCACCGCAACAACAACCACTGCAACAACAACCACCGCACAACAACTGCCGCAACAACAACCACCGCAACGACAACCACCACACAACAACCACCGCAACAAGAACCACCACACAACAACCACCGCAACAAGAACCACCGCACAACAACCACAGCAACAACAACCACCACACAACAACCACCGCAACAAGAACCACCGCACAACAACAACCGAACAACAACCACCGCAACAACAAGAACCACCGCAACAACAACCACCACAACAACCACCGCACAACAACCACCGCAACAACAACCACCGCAAAAACAACCACCGCACAACAACTACCGCAACAACAACCACCGCAACAACAACCACTGCAACAACAACCACCGCACAACAACCACCGCACAACAACCACCGCAACAACCACCGCACAACCACCGCACAATAACCACTGCAGCAACAACCACCACACAACCACCGCAACAACCACCGCAACAACAACCGAACAACAACCACCGCAACAACAACAACCACCGCAACAACAACCACCACAACCACCGCACAACGACCGCAACAACAACCAACGCAACAACAACCACCGCAACAACAACCACCGCAACAACCACCGCACAACAACCACCGCAACAACAACCACCGCAACAACAACCACCGCAACAACCACCGCACAACAACCACCGCAACAACAACCACCGCAACAACAACCACTGCACAACAACCACAGCAACAACAACCACCGCAAAGCAACCACCGCAACAACAACCACCGCAACAACAACCACCGCACAACAACCACCGCAACAACAACCACCGCACAACAACCACCGCAACAAAAACCACCGCAACAACCACCGTACAACACCCAGCGCAACAACAACCACCACACAACAACCACCGCAACAAGAACCACCGCACAACAACCACCGCAAGAATAACCACCGCAAAAACAACCAACGCACAACAACTACCGCAACAACAACCACCGCAACAACCACCGCAACAACAACCACCGCACAACAACCACCGCACAACAACCACCGCAACAACAACCACCGCACAACAACCAACGCATCACAACCACCTCAACAACAACCACCGCAACAACAACGACCTCAACAACAACCACCCCAACAACTACCACCGCAACAACAACCACCGCAACAACCACTGCAACAACAACCACTGCAACAACCACCGCAACAACAACTACCGCAACAAAAACCACCGTAAAACAACCACCGCAACAACAACCACCACACAACAACCACCGCAACAACAACCACCACACAACAACCACCGCAACAACAACCACCTCAACAACAACCACCGCAACACAACCACCGCACAAAACCCACCGCACAACAACCACTGCAACAACAACCACCGCAACAAGAACCACCGCACAACAACCACCGCAACAACAACCACCGCAACAACAACCACCGCACAACAACCACCGCAACAAAAACCACCGCAACAACAACCACCGTACAACAACCACCGTAACAACAACCACTGCAACAACAACCACTGCAACAACCACTGCACAACAACCACCGCAACAACAACCACCGCAACAACAACCGAACAACAACCACCGCAACAACAACAACCACCGCAACAACCACCAAAACAACCACCGCACAACAACCACCGCAACAACAACCACCGCACAACCACCACCACAACCACCACCGCAACAACAACCACCGCACAACAACTACCGCAACAACAACCACCGCAACAACAACCACTGCAACAACTACCACCGCACAACAACCACCGCACAACCACCGCACAATAACCACTGCAGCAACAACCACCACACAACCACCGCAACAACAACCACCGCAACAACAACCGAACAACAACCACCGCAACAACAAGAACCACCGCAACAACAACCACCACAACAACCACCGCACAACAACCACCGCAACAACAACCACCGCAAAAACAACCACCGCACAACAACTACCGCAACAACAACCACCGCAACAACAACCACTGCAACAACAACCACCGCACAACAACCACCGCACAACAACCACCGCAACAACAACCACCGCACAACCACCGCACAATAACCACTGCAGCAACAACCACCACACAAACACCGCAACAACCACCGCAACAACAACCGAACAACAACCACCGCAACAACAACAACCACCGCAACAACAACCACCACAACCACCGCACAACGACCGCAACAACAACCAACGCAACAACAACCACCGCAACAACAACCACCGCAACAACAACCACCGCAACAACCACCGCACAACAACCACCGCAACAACAACCACCGCAACAACAACCACCGCAACAACCACCGCACAACAACCACTGCACAACAACCACAGCAACAACAACCACCGCAAAGCAAACACCGCAACAACAACCACCGCAACAACAACCACCGCACAACAACCACCGCAACAACAACCACCGCACAACAACCACCGCAACAAAAACCACCGCAACAACCACCGTACAACACCCACCGCAACAACAACCACCACACAACAACCACCGCAACAAGAACCACCGCACAACAACCACCGCAAGAATAACCACCGCAAAAACAACCAACGCACAACAACTACCGCAACAACAAGCACCGCAACAACCACCGCAACAACAACCACCGCACAACAACCACCGCACAACAACCACCGCAACAACAACCACCGCACAACAACCAACGCATCACAACCACCTCAACAACAACCACCGCAACAACAACGACCTCAACAACAACCACTCCAACAACTACCACCGCAACAACAACCACCGCAACAACCACTGCAACAACAACCACTGCAACAACCACCGCAACAACAACTACCGCAACAAAAACCACCGCAACACAACCACCGCACAAAACCCACCGCACAACAACCACTGCAACAACAACCACCGCAACAAGAACCACCGCACAACAACCACCGCAACAACAACCACCGCAACAACAACCACCGCACAACAACCACCACAACAAAAACCACCGCAACAACAACCACCGTACAACAACCACCGCAACAACAACCACTGCAACAACAACCACTGCAACAACCACTGCACAACAACCACCGCAACAACAACCACCGCAACAACAACCGAACAACAACCACCGCAACAACAACAACCACCGCAACAACCACCAAAACAACCACCGCACAACAACCACCGCAACAACAACCACCGCACAACCACCACCACAACCACCACCGCAACAACAACCACCGCACAACAACTACCGCAACAACAACCACCGCAACAACAACCACTGCAACAACTACCACCGCACAACAACCACCGCACAACCACCGCACAATAACCACTGCAGCAACAACCACCACACAACCACCGCAACAACAACCACCGCAACAACAAGAACCACCGCAACAACAACCACCACAACAACCACCGCACAACAACCACCGCAACAACAACCACCGCAAAAACAACCACCGCACAACAACTACCGCAACAACAACCACCGCAACAACAACCACTGCAACAACAACCACCGCACAACAACCACCGCACAACAACCACCGCAACAACAACCACCGCACAACCACCGCACAATAACCACTGCAGCAACAACCACCACACAACCACCGCAACAACCACCGCAACAACAACCGAACAACAACCACCGCAACAACAACAACCACCGCAACAACAACCACCACAACCACCGCACAACGACCGCAACAACAACCAACGCAACAACAACCACCGCAACAACAACCACCGCAACAACAACCACCGCAACAACCACCGCACAACAACCACCGCAACAACAACCACCGCAACAACAACCACCGCAACAACCACCGCAACAACCACCGCACAACAACCACTGCACAACAACCACAGCAACAACAACCACCGCAAAGCAACCACCGCAACAACAACCACCGCAACAACAACCACCGCACAACAACCACCGCAACAACAACCACCGCACAACAACCACCGCAACAAAAACCACCGCAACAACCACCGTACAACACCCAGCGCAACAACAACCACCACACAACAACCACCGCAACAAGAACCACCGCACAACAACCACCGCAAGAATAACCACCGCAAAAACAACCAACGCACAACAACTACCGCAACAACAACCACCGCAACAACCACCGCAACAACAACCACCGCACAACAACCACCGCACAACAACCACCGCAACAACAACCACCGCACAACAACCAACGCATCACAACCACCTCAACAACAACCACCGCAACAACAACGACCTCAACAACAACCACCCCAACAACTACCACCGCAACAACAACCACCGCAACAACCACTGCAACAACAACCACTGCAACAACCACCGCAACAACAACTACCGCAACAAAAACCACCGTAAAACAACCACCGCAACAACAACCACCACACAACAACCACCGCAACAACAACCACCACACAACAACCACCGCAACAACAACCACCTCAACAACAACCACCGCAACACAACCACCGCACAAAACCCACCGCACAACAACCACTGCAACAACAACCACCGCAACAAGAACCACCGCACAACAACCACCGCAACAACAACCACCGCAACAACAACCACCGCACAACAACCACCGCAACAAAAACCACAGCAACAACAACCACCGTACAACAACCACCGTAACAACAACCACTGCAACAACAACCACTGCAACAACCACTGCACAACAACCACCGCAACAACAACCACCGCAACAACAACCGAACAACAACCACCGCAACAACAACAACCACCGCAACAACCACCAAAACAACCACCGCACAACAACCACCGCAACAACAACCACCGCACAACCACCACCACAACCACCACCGCAACAACAACCACCGCACAACAACTACCGCAACAACAACCACCGCAACAACAACCACTGCAACAACTACCACCGCACAACAACCACCGCACAACCACCGCACAATAACCACTGCAGCAACAACCACCACACAACCACCGCAACAACAACCACCGCAACAACAACCGAACAACAACCACCGCAACAACAAGAACCACCGCAACAACAACCACCACAACAACCACCGCACAACAACCACCGCAACAACAACCACCGCACAACAACCACCGCACAACAACCACCGCAACAACAACCACCGCACAACCACCGCACAATAACCACTGCAGCAACAACCACCACACAAACACCGCAACAACCACCGCAACAATAACCACCGCAACAACAACCACCGCAACAACAACAACCACCGCAACAACAACCACCACAACCACCGCACAACGACCGCAACAACAACCACCGCAACAACAACCACCGCAACAACAACCACCGCAACAACAACCACCGCAACAACCACCACACAACAACCACCGCAACAACAACCACCGCAACAACAACCACCGCAACAACCACCGCACAACAACCACTGCACAACAACCACAGCAACAACAACCACCGCAAAGCAACCACCGCAACAACAACCACCGCAACAACAACCACCGCACAACAACCACCGCAACAACAACCACCGCACAACAACCACCGCAACAAAAACCACCGCAACAACCACCGTACAACACCCACCGCAACAACAACCACCACACAACAACCACCGCAACAAGAACCACCGCACAACAACCACCGCAAGAATAACCACCGCAAAAACAACCAACGCACAACAACTACCGCAACAACAACCACCGCAACAACCACCGCAACAACAACCACCGCACAACAACCACCGCACAACAACCACCGCAACAACAACCACCGCACAACAACCAACGCATCACAACCACCTCAACAACAACCACCGCAACAACAACGACCTCAACAACAACCACCCCAACAACTACCACCGCAACAACAACCACCGCAACAACCACTGCAACAACAACCACTGCAACAACCACCGCAACACAACCACCGCACAAAACCCACCGCACAACAACCACTGCAACAACAACCACCGCAACAAGAACCACCGCACAACAACCACCGCAACAACAACCACCGCAACAACAACCACCGCACAACAACCACCGCAACAAAAACCACCGCAACAACAACCACCGTACAACAACCACCGCAACAACAACCACTGCAACAACAACCACTGCAACAACCACTGCACAACAACCACCGCAGCAACAACCACCGCAACAACAACCGAACAACAACCACCGCAACAACAACAACCACCGCAACAACCACCAAAACAACCACCGCACAACAACCACCGCAACAACAACCACCGCACAACCACCACCACAACCACCACCGCAACAACAACCACCGCACAACAACTACCGCAACAACAACCACCGCAACAACAACCACTGCAACAACTACCACCGCACAACCACCGCACAACCACCGCACAATAACCACTGCAGCAACAACCACCACACAACCACCGCAACAACAACCACCGCAACAACAACCGAACAACAACCACCGCAACAACAAGAACCACCGCAACAACAACCACCACAACAACCACCGCACAACAACCACCGCAACAACAACCACCGCAAAAACAACCACCGCACAACAACTACCGCAACAACAACCACCGCAACAACAACCACTGCAACAACAACCACCGCACAACAACCACCGCACAACAACCACCGCAACAACAACCACCGCACAACCACCGCACAATAACCACTGCAGCAACAACCACCACACAACCACCGCAACAACCACCGCAACAACAACCGAACAACAACCACCGCAACAACAACAACCACCGCAACAACAACCACCACAACCACCGCACAACGACCGCAACAACAACCACCGCAACAACAACCACCGCAACAACAACCACCGCACAACAACCACCGCAACAACAACCACCGCACAACAACCACCGCAACAAAAACCACCGCAACAACCACCGTACAACACCCAGCGCAACAACAACCACCACACAACAACCACCGCAACAAGAACCACCGCACAACAACCACCGCAAGAATAACCACCGCAAAAACAACCAACGCACAACAACTACCGCAACAACAACCACCGCAACAACCACCGCAACAACAACCACCGCACAACAACCACCGCACAACAACCACCGCAACAACAACCACCGCACAACAACCAACGCATCACAACCACCTCAACAACAACCACCGCAACAACAACGACCTCAACAACAACCACTCCAACAACTACCACCGCAACAACAACCACCGCAACAACCACTGCAACAACAACCACTGCAACAACCACCGCAACAACAACTACCGCAACAAAAACCACCGCAACACAACCACCGCACAAAACCCACCGCACAACAACCACTGCAACAACAACCACCGCAACAAGAACCACCGCACAACAACCACCGCAACAACAACCACCGCAACAACAACCACCGCACAACAACCACCACAACAAAAACCACCGCAACAACAACCACCGTACAACAACCACCGCAACAACAACCACTGCAACAACAACCACTGCAACAACCACTGCACAACAACCACCGCAACAACAACCACCGCAACAACAACCGAACAACAACCACCGCAACAACCACCAAAACAACCACCGCACAACAACCACCGCAACAACAACCACCGCACAACCACCACCACAACCACCACCGCAACAACAACCACCGCACAACAACTACCGCAACAACAACCACCGCAACAACAACCACTGCAACAACTACCACCGCACAACAACCACCGCACAACCACCGCACAATAACCACTGCAGCAACAACCACCACACAACCACCGCAACAACAACCACCGCAACAACAACCGAACAACAACCACCGCAACAACAAGAACCACCGCAACAACAACCACCACAACAACCACCGCACAACAACCACCGCAACAACAACCACCGCAAAAACAACCACCGCACAACAACTACCGCAACAACAACCACCGCAACAACAACCACTGCAACAACAACCACCGCACAACAACCACCGCACAACAACCACCGCAACAACAACCACCGCACAACCACCGCACAATAACCACTGCAGCAACAACCACCACACAACAACCACCGCAACAACAACCACCGCACAACAACCACCGCAACAAAAACCACCGCAACAACCACCGTACAACACCCAGCGCAACAACAACCACCGCAACAACAACCACCGCAACAAGAACCACCGCACAACAACCACCGCAAGAATAACCACCGCAAAAACAACCAACGCACAACAACTACCGCAACAACAACCACCGCAACAACCACCGCAACAACAACCACCTCACAACAACCACCGCAACAACAACTACCGCAACAACAACCACCGTACAACAACCACCGCAACAACAACCACCGCAACAACAACCACTGCAACAACCACCGCACAACAACCACCGCACAACGACCACCGTACAACAACCACCGCAACAACAACCACCGCAACAACAAGCACTGCAACAACCACCGCACAACAACCACCGCACAACAACCACCGCAACAACAACCACCGCACAACAACCAACGCAACACAACCACCTCAACAACAACCACCGCAACAAAAACCACCTCACAACAACCACCGCAACAACAACTACCGCAACAACAACCACCGTACAACAACCACCGCAACAACAACCACCGCAACAACAACCACTGCAACAACCACCGCACAACAACCACCGCACAACAACCACCGCAACAACAACCACCGCACAACAACCAACGCATCACAACCACCTCAACAACAACCACCGCAACAACAACGACCTCAACAACAACCACCCCAACAACTACCACCGCAACAACAACCACCGCAACAACCACTGCAACAACAACCACTGCAACAACCACCGCAACAACAACTACCGCAACAAAAACCACCGTAAAACAACCACCGCAGCAACAACCACCACACAACAACCACCGCAACAACAACCACCACACAACAACCACCGCAACAACAACCACCTCAACAACAACCACCGCAACACAACCACCGCACAAAACCCACCGCACAACAACCACCGCAACAACAAACACCGCAACAAGAACCACCGCACAACAACCACCGCAACAACCACCGCAACAATAACCACCGCAACAACAACCACCGCAACAACAACCACCGCAACAACAACCGCCGTACAAGAACCAACGCAGAACAACCACCGCAACAACAATTACCGCAACAACAACCACCGCAACAACAACCACCTCAACAACAACCACCGCAACAACAACAACCGCACAACAACCACCGCAATAACAACCACCGCACAACAACCACCGCAATAACAACCACAACAACAACCACCGAACAACAACCACCGCACAACAACCACCGCACAACTACCGCAACAACAACCACCGCAACAACAACCACCTCAACAACAACCACCGCAACAACAACCGCACAACAACCACCGCATTAACAACCACCGCACAACAACCACCGCAACAACAACCACTGCAACAACAACCACCGCACAACAACTGCCGCAACAACAACCACCGCAACAACAACCACCACACAACAACCACCGCAACAAGAACCACCGCACAACAACCACCGCAACAACAACCACCGCAACAACAACCAAAGCACAACAACCACCGCAACAATAACCACCGCAACAACCACCGCAACAACCACCTCACAACAACCACCGCAAGAACAACCACTGCAACAACAACCACCGCACAACAACCACCGCAACAACAACCACCGTAACAACAACCACCACACAACAACCACCGCAACAAGAACCACCGCGCAACAACCACCGCAACAAGAAACACCGCACAACAACCACCGCAACAACAACCACCGCAACAACAACCAAAGCACAACAACCACCGCAACAACCACCGCAACAACAACCACCTCACAACAACCACCGCAACAACAACAACCGCAACAACCACCGCACAACAACCACCGCACAACAACCACCGCAACAACAACCACCGCACAACAACCAACGCAACAACAACCACCGCAAGAACCACCGCAACAACAACCACCGCACAACAACCACCGCAACAACAACCACCGCAACAACAACCATCGCGCAACAACCACCGCACAACACCCACTGCAACAACAACCACTGCAACAACAGTCACCGCAACAACAACCACCGCACAACAACTACCGCAACAACAACCACTGCCAGAACAACCACCGCACAACAACCACCAGAACAACAAGCACCGCACAACAACCACCGCAACGACAACCACTGCAACAACCACCGGAACAACCACCGCAACAACAACCACCGCAACAACAACCACCGTACAATAACCACCGCAACAACAACCACCGCAACAACAACCACCGCACAACAACTGCCGCAACAACAACCATCGCAACAACGACCACTGCAACAACTACCATCGCACAACAACCACCGCACAACAACCACCGGAAAAACAACCACCGCACAACAACCACCGCAACAACCACCGCAACAACAACCACCGCACAACAACCACCGCAACAACAACCACAACAACAACCACCGAACAACAACCACCGCACAACAACCACCGCACAACTACCGCAACAACAACCACCGCAACAACAACCACCGCAACAACAACCACCGCAACAACAACCGCAACAACAACCACCGCAACAACCACCTCACAACAACCACCGCAACAACAACCACTGCAACAACAACCACCGCACAACAACTGCCGCAACAACAACCACCGCAACAACCACCTCACAACAACCACCGCAACAACAACCACCGCAACAACAACCACCGCACAACAACCACCGCAACAACAACCACCATAACAACAACCACCATACAACAACCACCGCAACAACAACCACCGCAACAACAACCACCGCACAACAACCACCGCAACAAAAACCACCGCAACAACAACCACCGTACAACAACCACCGCAACAACAACCACTGCAACAACAACCACTGCAACAACCGCTGCACAACAACCACCGCACAATAACCACTGCAGCAGCAACCACCACACAACCACCGCAACAACAACCACCGCAACAACAACCGAACAACAACCACCGCAACAACAACAACCACCGCAACAACCACCACAACAACCACCGCACAACAACCACCGCACAACAACCACTGCACAACAACCACAGCAACAACAACCACCACAAAGCAACCACCGCAACAACAACCACCGCAACAACAACCACCGGACAACAACCACCGCAACAACAACCACCGCACAACAACCACCGCAACAAAAACCACCGCAACAACCACCGTACAACACCCAGCGCAACAACAACCACCGCAACAACAACCACCGCAACAAGAACCACCGCACAACAACCACCGCAAGAATAACCACCGCAAAAACAACCAACGCACAACAACTACCGGAACAACAACCACCGCAACAACCACCGCAACAACAACCACCTCACAACAACCACCGCAACAACAACTACCGCAACAACAACCACCGCACAACAACCAACGCAACACAACCACCTCAACAACAACCACCGCAACAAAAACCACCTCACAACAACCACCGCAACAACAACTACCGCAACAACAACCACCGTACAACAACCACCGCAACAACAACCACCGCAACAACAACCACTGCAACAACCACCGCACAACAACCACCGCACAACAACCACCGCAACAACAACCACCGCACAACAACCAACGCATCACAACCACCTCAACAACAACCACCGCAACAACAACGACCTCAACAACAACCACCCCAACAACTACCACCGCAACAACAACCACCGCAACAACCACTGCAACAACAACCACTGCAACAACCACCGCAACAACAACTACCGCAACAAAAACCACCGTAAAACAACCACCGCAGCAACAACCACCACACAACAACCACCGCAACAACAACCACCACACAACAACCACCGCAACAACAACCACCTCAACAACAACCACCGCAACACAACCACCGCACAAAACCCACCGCACAACAACCACCGCAACAACAAACACCGCAACAAGAACCACCGCACAACAACCACCGCAACAACCACCGCAACAATAACCACCGCAACAACAACCACCGCAACAACAACCACCGCAACAACAACCGCCGTACAAGAACCAACGCAGAACAACCACCGCAACAACAATTACCGCAACAACAACCACCGCAACAACAACCACCTCAACAACAACCACCGCAACAACAACAACCGCACAACAACCACCGCAATAACAACCACCGCACAACAACCACCGCAATAACAACCACAACAACAACCACCGAACAACAACCACCGCACAACAACCACCGCACAACTACCGCAACAACAACCACCGCAACAACAACCACCTCAACAACAACCACCGCAACAACAACCGCACAACAACCACCGCATTAACAACCACCGCACAACAACCACCGCAACAACAACCACTGCAACAACAACCACCGCACAACAACTGCCGCAACAACAACCACCGCAACAACAACCACCACACAACAACCACCGCAACAAGAACCACCGCACAACAACCACCGCAACAACAACCACCGCAACAACAACCAAAGCACAACAACCACCGCAACAATAACCACCGCAACAACCACCGCAACAACCACCTCACAACAACCACCGCAAGAACAACCACTGCAACAACAACCACCGCACAACAACCACCGCAACAACAACCACCGTAACAACAACCACCACACAACAACCACCGCAACAAGAACCACCGCGCAACAACCACCGCAACAAGAAACACCGCACAACAACCACCGCAACAACAACCACCGCAACAACAACCAAAGCACAACAACCACCGCAACAACCACCGCAACAACAACCACCTCACAACAACCACCGCAACAACAACAACCGCAACAACCACCGCACAACAACCACCGCACAACAACCACCGCAACAACAACCACCGCACAACAACCAACGCAACAACAACCACCGCAAGAACCACCGCAACAACAACCACCGCACAACAACCACCGCAACAACAACCACCGTAACAACAACCACCGCAAAACAACCACCGCACAAAAAACACCGCAACAACAACCACCGCAAAACAACCAACGCAACAACAACCACCGCAACAACCACCGCAACAACAACCACCGCACAACAACCACTGCAACAACCACCGCACAACAACCACCGCACAACAACCACCGCAACAACAACCACCGCACAACCACCGCACAATAACCACTGCAGCAACAACCACCACACAACCACCGCAACAACAACCACAGCAACAACAACCGAACAACAACCACCGCAACAACAACCACCGCAACAACAACCACCACAACAACCACCGCACAACAACCACCGCAACAACAACCACCGCACAACCACCACCACAACAACCACCGCAACAACAACCACCGCACAACTGCCGCAACAACAACCACCGCAACAACAACCACTGCAACAACTACCACCGCACAACAACCACCGGAACAACAACTACCACACAACAACCACCACACAACCACCGCAAAACAACCACTGCAACAACAACCACCGCAACAACAGTCACCGCACAACAACCACCGGAACAACAACCACTGCAACAACTACCACCGCACAACAACCACCGCACAACAACCACCGCAACAACAACCGCCGTACAACAACCAACGCAGAACAACCACCGCAACAACAACCACCGCACAACAACCACCGGAACAACAACTACCACACAACAACCACCGCACAACCACCGCAAAACAACCACCGCAACAACAACCACCGCAACAACCACCGCACAACAACCAAGGCACAACAACCACCGCAACAACAACCACCGCACAACCACCGCAACAACAACCACCGCAACAACAACCACCGCACAACAACCACCGCACAACAACCACTGCAACAACCACCGCAACAACAACCATCGCGCAACAACCACCGCACAACACCCACTGCAACAACAACCACTGCAACAACAGTCACCGCAACAACAACCACCGCACAACAACTACCGCAACAACAACCACTGCAAGAACAACCACCGCACAACAACCACCAGAACAACAAGCACCGCACAACAACCACCGCAACAACAACCACTGCAACAACCACCGGAACAACCACCGCAACAACAACCACCGCAACAACAACCACCGTACAATAACCACCGCAACAACAACCACCGCAACAACAACCACCGCACAACAACTGCCGCAACAACAACCATCGCAACAACGACCACTGCAACAACTACCATCGCACAACAACCACCGCACAACAACCACCGGAAAAACAACCACCGCACAACAACCACCGCAACAACCACCGCAACAACAACCACCGCACAACAACCACCGCAACAACCACAACAACAACCACCGAACAACAACCACCGCACAACAACCACCGCACAACTACCGCAACAACAACCACCGCAACAACAACCACCGCAACAACAACCGCACAACAACCACCGCATTAACAGCCACCGCACAACAACCACCGCAACAACAACCACTGCAACAACAACCACCGCACAACTGCCGCAACAACAACCACCGCAACAACAACCACCACACAACAACCACCGCAACAAGAACCACCACACAACAACCACCGCAACAAGAACCACCGCACAACAACCACCGCAACAACAACCACCGCAACAACAACCAAAGCACAACAACCACCGCAACAATAACCACCGCAACAACCACCGCAACAACCACCTCACAACAACCACCGCAACAACAACCACCGCAACAACAACCACCGCACAACAACCACCGCAACAACAACCACCATAACAACAACCACCATACAACAACCACCGCAACAACAACCACCGCAACAACAACCACCGCACAACAACCACCGCAACAAAAACCACCGCAACAACAACCACCGTACAACAACCACCGCAACAACAACCACTGCAACAACAACCACTGCAACAACCGCTGCACAACAACCACCGCACAATAACCACTGCAGCAGCAACCACCACACAACCACCGCAACAACAACCACCGCAACAACAACCGAACAACAACCACCGCAACAACAACAACCACCGCAACAACCACCACAACAACCACCGCACAACAACCACCGCACAACAACCACTGCACAACAACCACAGCAACAACAACCACCACAAAGCAACCACCGCAACAACAACCACCGCAACAACAACCACCGGACAACAACCACCGCAACAACAACCACCGCACAACAACCACCGCAACAAAAACCACCGCAACAACCACCGTACAACACCCAGCGCAACAACAACCACCGCAACAACAACCACCGCAACAAGAACCACCGCACAACAACCACCGCAAGAATAACCACCGCAAAAACAACCAACGCACAACAACTACCGCAACAACAACCACCGCAACAACCACCGCAACAACAACCACCTCACAACAACCACCGCAACAACAACTACCGCAACAACAACCACCGTACAACAACCACCGCAACAACAACCACCGCAACAACAACCACTGCAACAACCACCGCACAACAACCACCGCACAACGACCACCGTACAACAACCACCGCAACAACAACCACCGCAACAACAAGCACTGCAACAACCACCGCACAACAACCACCGTACAACAACCACCGCAACAACAACCACCGCAACAACAACCACTGCAACAACCACCGCACAACAACCACCGCACAACAACCACCGCAACAACAACCACCGCACAACAACCAACGCATCACAACCACCTCAACAACAACCACCGCAACAACAACGACCTCAACAACAACCACCCCAACAACTACCACCGCAACAACAACCACCGCAACAACCACTGCAACAACAACCACTGCAACAACCACCGCAACAACAACTACCGCAACAAAAACCACCGTAAAACAACCACCGCAACAACAACCACCACACAACAACCACCGCAACAACAACCACCACACAACAACCACCGCAACAACAACCACCTCAACAACAACCACCGCAACACAACCACCGCACAAAACCCACCGCACAACAACCACCGCAACAACAAACACCGCAACAAGAACCACCGCACAACAACCACCGCAACAACCACCGCAACAATAACCACCGCAACAACCACCACCGCAACAACAACCACCGCAACAACAACCGCCGTACAAGAACCAACGCAGAACAACCACCGCAACAACAACTACCGCAACAACAACCACCGCAACAACAACCACCTCAACAACAACCACCGCAACAACAACAACCGCACAACAACCACCGCAATAACAACCACCGCACAACAACCACCGCAATAACAACCACCGCAACAACCACCGAACAACAACCACCGCACAACAACCACCGCACAACTACCGCAACAACAACCACCGCAACAACAACCACCTCAACAACAACCACCGCAACAACAACCGCACAACAACCACCGCATTAACAACCACCGCACAACAACCACCGCAACAACAACCACTGCAACAACAACCACCGCACAACAACTGCCGCAACAACAACCACCGCAACAACAACCACCACACAACAACCACCGCAACAAGAACCACCGCACAACAACCACCGCAACAACAACCACCGCAACAACAACCAAAGCACAACAACCACCGCAACAATAACCACCGCAACAACCACCGCAACAACTACCTCACAACAACCACCGCAAGAACAACCACTGCAACAACAACCACCGCACAACAACCACCGCAACAACAACCACCGTAACAACAACCACCATACAACAACCACCGCAACAACAACCACCGCAACAACAACCACCGCACAACAACCACCGCAACAAAAACCACCGCAACAACAACCACCGTACAACAACCACCGCAACAACAACCACTGCAACAACAACCACTGCAACAACCGCTGCACAACAACCACCGCACAATAACCACTGCAGCAGCAACCACCACACAACCACCGCAACAACAACCACCGCAACAACAAACGAACAACAACCACCGCAACAACAACAAGCACCGCAACAACCACCACAACAACCACCGCACAACAACCACCGCACAACAACCACTGCACAACAACCACAGCAACAACAACCACCGCAAAGCAACCACCGCAACAACAACCACCGCAACAACAACCACCGCACAACAACCACCGCAACAACAACCACCGCACAACAACCACCGCAACAAAAACCACCGCAACAACCACCGTACAACACCCAGCGCAACAACAACCACCGCAACAACAACCACCGCAACAAGAACCACCGCACAACAACCACCGCAAGAATAACCACCGCAAAAACAACCAACGCACAACAACTACCGCAACAACAACCACCGCAACAACCACCGCAACAACAACCACCTCACAACAACCACCGCACAACAACCACCGCACAACGACCACCGTACAACAACCACCGCAACAACAACCACCGCAACAACAAGCACTGCAACAACCACCGCACAACAACCACCGCACAACAACCACCGCAACAACAACCACCGCACAACAACCAACGCATCACAACCACCTCAACAACAACCACCGCAACAACAACGACCTCAACAACAACCACCCCAACAACTACCACCGCAACAACAACCACCGCAACAACCACTGCAACAACAACCACTGCAACAACCACCGCAACAACAACTACCGCAACAAAAACCACCGTAAAACAACCACCGCAACAACAACCACCACACAACAACCACCGCAACAACAACCACCACACAACAACCACCGCAACAACAACCACCTCAACAACAACCACCGCAACACAACCACCGCACAAAACCCACCGCACAACAACCACCGCAACAACAACCACCGCAACAATAACCACCGCAACACCAACCACCGCAACAACAACCACCGCAACAACAACCGCCGTACAAGAACCAACGCAGAACAACCACCGCAACAACAACTACCGCAACAACAACCACCGCAACAACAACCACCTCAACAACAACCACCGCAACAACAACAACCGCACAACAACCACCGCAATAACAACCACCGCACAACAACCACCGCAACAACAACCACTGCAACAACAACCACCGCAACAACAACCACTGCAACAACAACCACCGCAACAACAACCACCGCAACAAAACCACCGCACAAAAACCACCGCACAACAACCACCGCAACAACCACCACAACAACCACCGCACCAACAACCACGGCAACAACAACAACCGAACAACAACCACCGCAACAACAACCACCGGAACAACAACCACGGCAACAACAACCACTGCACAACAACCACCGCAACAACCACCACCGCAACAACAACCACCTCAACAATCACCGCAACACAAACACCGCACAAAACCCACCGCACAACAACCACTGCAACAACAACCACCACACAACAACCACCGCAACAACAACCACCTCAACAACAACCACCGCACAAAACCCACCGCACAACAACCACCGCAAGAACAACCACCACACAACAACCACCGCAACAAGAACCACCGCGCAACAACCACCGCAACAAGAAACACCGCACAACAACCACCGCAACAACAACCACCGCAACAACAACCAAAGCACAACAACCACCGCAACAACCACCGCACAACAACCACCGCAACAACAACCACCGCACAACAACCAACGCAACAACAACCACCGCAAGAACCACCGCAACAACAACCACCGCAACAACAAACACCGTAACAACAACCACCGCAAAACAACCACCGCACAAAAAACACCGCAACAACAACCACCGCAAAACAACCAACGCAACAACAACCACTGCAACAACCACCGCACAACAACCACCGCACAACAACCACCGCAACAACAACCACCGCACAACCACCGCACAATAACCACTGCAGCAACAACCACTGCAACAACCACCGCAACAACAACTACCGCAACAAAAACCACCGTAAAACAACCACCGCAACAACAACCACCACACAACAACCACCGCAACAACAACCACCACACAACAACCACCTCAACAACAACCACCGCAACACAACCACCGCACAAAACCCACCGCACAACAACCACCGCAACAACAACCACCGCAACAATAACCACCGCAACACCAACCACCGCAACAACAACCACCGCAACAACAACCGCCGTACAAGAACCAACGCAGAACAACCACCGCAACAACAACTACCGCAACAACAACCACCGCAACAACAACCACCTCAACAACAACCACCGCAACAACAACAACCGCACAACAACCACCGCAATAACAACCACCGCACAACAACCACCGCAACAACAACCACTGCAACAACAACCACCGCAACAACAACCACCGCAACAAAACCACCGCACAAAAACCACCGCACAACAACCACCGCAACAACCACCACAACAACCACCGCACCAACAACCACCGCAACAACAACAACCGAACAACAACCACCGCAACAACAACCACCGGAACAACAACCACGGCAACAACAACCACTGCACAACAACCACCGCAACAACCACCACCGCAACAACAACCACCTCAACAATCACCGCAACACAAACACCGCACAAAACCCACCGCACAACAACCACTGCAACAACAACCACCACACAACAACCACCGCAACAACAACCACCTCAACAACAACCACCGCACAAAACCCACCGCACAACAACCACCGCAAGAACAACCACCACACAACAACCACCGCAACAAGAACCACCGCGCAACAACCACCGCAACAAGAAACACCGCACAACAACCACCGCAACAACAACCACCGCAACAACAACCAAAGCACAACAACCACCGCAACAACCACCGCAACAACAACCACCTCACAACAACCACCGCAACAACCACCGCACAACAACCACCGCACAACAACCACCGCAACAACAACCACCGCACAACAACCAACGCAACAACAACCACCGCAAGAACCACCGCAACAACAACCACCGCACAACAACCACCGCAACAACAACCACCGTAACAACAACCACCGCAAAACAACCACCGCACAAAAAACACCGCAACAACAACCACCGCACAACCACCACTGCAACAACCACCGCAACAACAACCACCGCACAACTGCCGCAACAACAACCACCGCAACAACAACCACTGCAACAACTACCACCGCACAACAACCACCGGAACAACAACTACCACACAACAACCACCACACAACCACCGCAAAACAACCACTGCAACAACAACCACCGCAAAACAACCACTGCAACAACAACCACCGCAACAACAGTCACCGCACAACAACCACCGGAACAACAACCACTGCAACAACTACCACCGCACAACAACCACCGCACAACAACCACCGCAACAACCACCGCACAACTCCTTCTGCAACAACAACCACGGCAACAACAACCACCGCAACAACAACCACCGCACAACAACCACCGGAACAACAACTACCACACAACAACCACCGCACAACCACCGCAAAACAACCACCGCAACAACAACCACCGCAACAACCACCGCACAACAACCAAGGCACAACAACCACCGCAACAACAACCACCGCACAACCACCGCAACAACAACCACCGCAACAACAACCACCGCACAACAACCACCGCACAACAACCACTGCAACAACCACCGCAACAACAACCATCGCGCAACAACCACCGCACAACACCCACTGCAACAACAACCACTGCAACAACAGTCACTGCAACAACAACCACCGCACAACAACTACCGCAACAACAACCACTGCAAGAACAACCACCGCACAACAACCACCAGAACAACAAGCACCGCACAACAACCACCGCAACAACAACCACTGCAACAACCACCGGAACAACCACCGCAACAACAACCACCGCAACAACAACCACCGTACAATAACCACCGCAACAACAACCACCGCAACAACAACCACCGCACAACAACTGCCGCAACAACAACCATCGCAACAACGACCACTGCAACAACTACCATCGCACAACAACCACCGCACAACAACCACCGGAAAAACAACCACCGCACAACAACCACCGCAACAACCACCGCAACAACAACCACCGCACAACAACCACCGCAACAACAACCACAACAACAACCACCGAACAACAACCACCGCACAACAACCACCGCACAACTACCGCAACAACAACCACCGCAACAACAACCACCGCAACAACAACCACCGCAACAACAACCGCACAACAACCACCGCATTAACAACCACCGCACAACAACCACCGCAACAACAACCACTGCAACAACAACCACCGCACAACAACTGCCGCAACAACAACCACCGCAACAACAACCACCACACAACAACCACCGCAACAAGAACCACCACACAACAACCACCGCAACAAGAACCACCGCACAACAACCACCGCAACAACAACCACCGCAACAACAACCAAAGCACAACAACCACCACAACAATAACCACCGCAACAACCACCGCAACAACCACCTCACAACAACCACCGCAACAACAACCACCGCAACAACAACCACCGCACAACAACCACCGCAACAACAACCACCATAACAACAACCACCATACAACAACCACCGCAACAACAACCACCGCAACAACAACCACCGCACAACAACCACCGCAACAAAAACCACCGCAACAACAACCACCGTACAACAACCACCGCAACAACAACCACTGCAACAACAACCACTGCAACAACCGCTGCACAACAACCACCGCACAATAACCACTGCAGCAGCAACCACCACACAACCACCGCAACAACAACCACCGCAACAACAACCGAACAACAACCACCGCAACAACAACAACCACCGCAACAACCACCACAACAACCACCGCACAACAACCACCGCACAACAACCACTGCACAACAACCACAGCAACAACAACCACCGGACAACAACCACCGCAACAACAACCACCGCACAACAACCACCGCAACAAAAACCACCGCAACAACCACCGAACAACACCCAGCGCAACAACAACCACCGCAACAACAACCACCGCAACAAGAACCACCGCACAACAACCACCGCAAGAATAACCACCGCAAAAACAACCAACGCACAACAACCACCGCAACAACAACCACCGCAACAACCACCGCAACAACAACCACCTCACAACAACCACCGCAACAACAACTACCGCAACAACAACCACCGTACAACAACCACCGCAACAACAACCACCGCAACAACCACTGCAACAACCACCGCACAACAACCACCGCACAACGACCACCGTACAACAACCACCGCAACAACAACCACCGCAACAACAAGCACTGCAACAACCACCGCACAACAACCACCGCACAACAACCACCGCAACAACAACCACCGCACAACAACCAACGCAACACAACCACCTCAACAACAACCACCGCAACAAAAACCACCTCACAACAACCACCGCAACAACAACTACCGCAACAACAACCACCGTACAACAACCACCGCAACAACAACCACCGCAACAACAACCACTGCAACAACCACCGCACAACAACCACCGCACAACAACCACCGCAACAACAACCACCGCAACAACAACCACCGCACAACAACCAACGCATCACAACCACCTCAACAACAACCACCGCAACAACAACGACCTCAACAACCATCCCAACAACTACCACCGCAACAACAACCACCGCAACAACCACTGCAACAACAACCACTGCAACAACCACCGCAACAACAACTACCGCAACAAAAACCACCGTAAAACAACCACCGCAACAACAACCACCACACAACAACCACCGCAACAACAACCACCACACAACAACCACCGCAACAACAACCACCTCAACAACAACCACCGCAACACAACCACCGCACAAAACCCACCGCACAACAACCACCGCAACAACAAACACCGCAACAAGAACCACCGCACAACAACCACCGCAACAACCACCGCAACAATAACCACCGCAACAACAACCACCGCAACAACAACCACCGCAACAACAACCGCCGTACAAGAACCAACGCAGAACAACCACCGCAACAACAACTACCGCAACAACAACCACCGCAACAACAACCACCTCAACAACAACCACCGCAACAACAACAACCGCACAACAACCACCGCAATAACAACCACCGCACAACAACCACCGCAATAACAACCACAACAACAACCACCGAACAACAACCACCGCACAACAACCACCGCACAACTACCGCAACAACAACCACCGCAACAACAACCACCTCAACAACAACCACCGCAACAACAACCGCACAACAACCACCGCATTAACAACCACCGCACAACAACCACCGCAACAACAACCACTGCAACAACAACCACCGCACAACAACTGCCGCAACAACAACCACCGCAACAACAACCACCACACAACAACCACCGCAACAAGAACCACCGCACAACAACCACCGCAACAACAACCACCGCAACAACGACCAAAGCACAACAACCACCGCAACAATAACCACCGCAACAACCACCGCAACAACCACCTCACAACAACCACCGCAAGAACAACCACTGCAACAACAACCACCGCACAACAACCACCGCAACAACAACCACCGTAACAACAACCACCACACAACAACCACCGCAACAAGAACCACCGCGCAACAACCACCGCAACAAGAAACACCGCACAACAACCACCGCAACAACAACCACCGCAACAACAACCAAAGCACAACAACCACCGCAACAACCACCGCAACAACAACCACCTCACAACAACCACCGCAACAACAACAACCGCAACAACCACCGCACAACAACCACCGCACAACAACCACCGCAACAACAACCACCGCACAACAACCAACGCAACAACAACCACCGCAAGAACCACCGCAACAACAACCACCGCACAACAACCACCGCAACAACAACCACCGCAACAACAACCATCGCGCAACAACCACCGCACAACACCCACTGCAACAACAACCACTGCAACAACAGTCACCGCAACAACAACCACCGCACAACAACTACCGCAACAACAACCACTGCAAGAACAACCACCGCACAACAACCACCAGAACAACAAGCACCGCACAACAACCACCGCAACGACAACCACTGCAACAACCACCGGAACAACCACCGCAACAACAACCACCGCAACAACAACCACCGAACAACAACCACCGCACAACAACCACCGCACAACTACCGCAACAACAACCACCGCAACAACAACCACCTCAACAACAACCACCGCAACAACAACCGCACAACAACCACCGCATTAACAACCACCGCACAACAACCACCGCAACAACAACCACTGCAACAACAACCACCGCACAACAACTGCCGCAACAACAACCACCGCAACAACAACCACCACACAACAACCACCGCAACAAGAACCACCGCACAACAACCACCGCAACAACAACCACCGCAACAACGACCAAAGCACAACAACCACCGCAACAATAACCACCGCAACAACCACCGCAACAACCACCTCACAACAACCACCGCAAGAACAACCACTGCAACAACAACCACCGCACAACAACCACCGCAACAACAACCACCGTAACAACAACCACCACACAACAACCACCGCAACAAGAACCACCGCGCAACAACCACCGCAACAAGAAACACCGCACAACAACCACCGCAACAACAACCACCGCAACAACAACCAAAGCACAACAACCACCGCAACAACCACCGCAACAACAACCACCTCACAACAACCACCGCAACAACAACAACCGCAACAACCACCGCACAACAACCACCGCACAACAACCACCGCAACAACAACCACCGCACAACAACCAACGCAACAACAACCACCGCAAGAACCACCGCAACAACAACCACCGCACAACAACCACCGCAACAACAACCACCGCAACAACAACCATCGCGCAACAACCACCGCACAACACCCACTGCAACAACAACCACTGCAACAACAGTCACCGCAACAACAACCACCGCACAACAACTACCGCAACAACAACCACTGCAAGAACAACCACCGCACAACAACCACCAGAACAACAAGCACCGCACAACAACCACCGCAACGACAACCACTGCAACAACCACCGGAACAACCACCGCAACAACAACCACCGCAACAACAACCACCGTACAATAACCACCGCAACAACAACCACCGCAACAACAACCACCGCACAACAACTGCCGCAACAACAACCATCGCAACAACGACCACTGCAACAACTACCATCGCACAACAACCACCGCACAACAACCACCGGAAAAACAACCACCGCACAACAACCACCGCAACAACCACCGCAACAACAACCACCGCACAACAACCACCGCAACAACAACAACAACAACAACCACCGAACAACAACCACCGCACAACAACCACCGCACAACTACCGCAACAACAACCACCGCAACAACAACCACCGCAACAACAACCACCGCAACAACAACCGCAACAACAACCACCGCAACAACAACCAAAGCACAACAACCACCGCAACAATAACCACCGCAACAACCACCGCAACAACCACCTCACAACAACCACCGCAAGAACAACCACTGCAACAACAACCACCGCACAACAACCACCGCAACAACAACCACCGTAACAACAACCACCACACAACAACCACCGCAACAAGAACCACCGCGCAACAACCACCGCAACAAGAAACACCGCACAACAACCACCGCAACAACAACCACCGCAACAACAACCAAAGCACAACAACCACCGCAACAACCACCGCAACAACAACCACCTCACAACAACCACCGCAACAACAACAACCGCAACAACCACCGCACAACAACCACCGCACAACAACCACCGCAACAACAACCACCGCACAACAACCAACGCAACAACAACCACCGTAACAACAACCACCGCAAAACAACCACCGCACAAAAAACACCGCAACAACAACCACCGCAAAACAACCAACGCAACAACAACCACCGCAACAACAACCACCGCACAACAACCACTGCAACAACCACCGCACAACAACCACCGCACAACAACCACCGCAACAACAACCACCGCACAACCACCGCACAACCACCGCACAATAACCACTGCAGCAACAACCACCACACAACCACCGCAACAACAACCACAGCAACAACAACCGCACAACAACCACCGCATTAACAACCACCGCACAACAACCACCGCAACAACAACCACTGCAACAACAACCACCGCACAACAACTGCCGCAACAACAACCACCGCAACAACAACCACCACACAACAACCACCGCAACAAGAACCACCGCACAACAACCACCGCAACAACAACCACCGCAACAACAACCAAAGCACAACAACCACCGCAACAATAACCACCGCAACAACCACCGCAACAACCACCTCACAACAACCACCGCAAGAACAACCACTGCAACAACAACCACCGCACAACAACCACCGCAACAACAACCACCGTAACAACAACCACCACACAACAACCACCGCAACAAGAACCACCGCGCAACAACCACCGCAACAAGAAACACCGCACAACAACCACCGCAACAACAACCACCGCAACAACAACCAAAGCACAACAACCACCGCAACAACCACCGCAACAACAACCACCTCACAACAACCACCGCAACAACAACAACCGCAACAACCACCGCACAACAACCACCGCACAACAACAACCGCAACAACAACCACCGCACAACAACCACCGCAACAACAACCACCGTAACAACAACCACCGCAAAACAACCACCGCACAAAAAACACCGCAACAACAACCACCGCAAAACAACCAACGCAACAACAACCACCGCAACAACAACCACCGCACAACAACCACTGCAACAACCACCGCACAACAACCACCGCACAACAACCACCGCAACAACAACCACCGCACAACCACCGCACAACCACCGCACAATAACCACTGCAGCAACAACCACCACACAACCACCGCAACAACAACCACAGCAACAACAACCGAACAACAACCACCGCAACAACAACCACCGCAACAACAACCACCACAACAACCACCGCACAACAACCACCGCAACAACAACCACCGCACAACCACCACCACAACAACCACCGCAACAACAACCACCGCACAACTGCCGCAACAACAACCACCGCAACAACAACCACTGCAACAACTACCACCGCACAACAACTGCCGCAACAACAACCACCGCAACAACAACCACCACACAACAACCACCGCAACAAGAACCACCGCACAACAACCACCGCAACAACAACCACCGCAACAACAACCAAAGCACAACAACCACCGCAACAATAACCACCGCAACAACCACCGCAACAACCACCTCACAACAACCACCGCAAGAACAACCACTGCAACAACAACCACCGCACAACAACCACCGCAACAACAACCACCGTAACAACAACCACCACACAACAACCACCGCAACAAGAACCACCGCGCAACAACCACCGCAACAAGAAACACCGCACAACAACCACCGCAACAACAACCACCGCAACAACAACCAAAGCACAACAACCACCGCAACAACCACCGCAACAACAACCACCTCACAACAACCACCGCAACAACAACAACCGCAACAACCACCGCACAACAACCACCGCACAACAACCACCGCAACAACAACCACCGCACAACAACCAACGCAACAACAACCACCGTAACAACAACCACCGCAAAACAACCACCGCACAAAAAACACCGCAACAACAACCACCGCAAAACAACCAACGCAACAACAACCACCGCAACAACAACCACCGCACAACAACCACTGCAACAACCACCGCACAACAACCACCGCACAACAACCACCGCAACAACAACCACCGCACAACCACCGCACAACCACCGCACAATAACCACTGCAGCAACAACCACCACACAACCACCGCAACAACAACCACAGCAACAACAACCGCACAACAACCACCGCATTAACAACCACCGCACAACAACCACCGCAACAACAACCACTGCAACAACAACCACCGCACAACAACTGCCGCAACAACAAACACCGCAACAAGAAACACCGCACAACAACCACCGCAACAACCACCGCAACAATAACCACCGCAACAACAACCACCGCAACAACAACCACCGCACAACAACCACTGCAACAACCACCGCAACAACAACCATCGCGCAACAACCACCGCACAACACCCACTGCAACAACAACCACTGCAACAACAGTCACCGCAACAACAACCACCGCACAACAACTACCGCAACAACAACCACTGCAAGAACAACCACCGCACAACAACCACCAGAACAACAAGCACCGCACAACAACCACCGCAACAACAACCACTGCAACAACCACCGGAACAACCACCGCAACAACAACCACCGCAACAACAACCACCGTACAATAACCACCGCAACAACAACCACCGCAACAACAACCACCGCACAACAACTGCCGCAACAACAACCATCGCAACAACGACCACTGCAACAACTACCATCGCACAACAACCACCGCACAACAACCACCGGAAAAACAACCACCGCACAACAACCACCGCAACAACCACCGCAACAACAACCACCGCACAACAACCACCGCAACAACAACCACAACAACAACCACCGAACAACAACCACCGCACAACAACCACCGCACAACTACCGCAACAACAACCACCGCAACAACAACCACCGCAACAACAACCGCACAACAACCACCGCATTAACAGCCACCGCACAACAACCACCGCAACAACAACCACTGCAACAACAACCACCGCACAACAACTGCCGCAACAACAACCACCGCAACAACAACCACCACACAACAACCACCGCAACAAGAACCACCACACAACAACCACCGCAACAAGAACCACCGCACAACAACCACCGCAACAACAACCACCGCAACAACAACCAAAGCACAACAACCACCGCAACAATAACCACCGCAACAACCACCGCAACAACCACCTCACAACAACCACCGCAACAACAACCACCGCAACAACAACCACCGCACAACAACCACCGCAACAACAACCACCATAACAACAACCACCATACAACAACCACCGCAACAACAACCACCGCAACAACAACCACCGCACAACAACCACCGCAACAAAAACCACCGCAACAACAACCACCGTACAACAACCACCGCAACAACAACCACTGCAACAACAACCACTGCAACAACCGCTGCACAACAACCACCGCACAATAACCACTGCAGCAGCAACCACCACACAACCACCGCAACAACAACAACCACCGCAACAACCACCACAACAACCACCGCACAACAACCACCGCACAACAACCACTGCACAACAACCACAGCAACAACAACCACCACAAAGCAACCACCGCAACAACAACCACCGCAACAACAACCACCGGACAACAACCACCGCAACAACAACCACCGCACAACAACCACCGCAACAAAAACCACCGCAACAACCACCGTACAACACCCAGCGCAACAACAACCACCGCAACAACAACCACCGCAACAAGAACCACCGCACAACAACCACCGCAAGAATAACCACCGCAAAAACAACCAACGCACAACAACTACCGCAACAACAACCACCGCAACAACCACCGCAACAACAACCACCTCACAACAACCACCGCAACAACAACTACCGCAACAACAACCACCGTACAACAACCACCGCAACAACAACCACCGCAACAACAACCACTGCAACAACCACCGCACAACAACCACCGCACAACGACCACCGTACAACAACCACCGCAACAACAACCACCGCAACAACAAGCACTGCAACAACCACCGCACAACAACCACCGCACAAAAACCAACGCAACACAACCACCTCAACAACAACCACCGCAACAAAAACCACCTCACAACAACCACCGCAACAACAACTACCGCAACAACAACCACCGTACAACAACCACCGCAACAACAACCACCGCAACAACAACCACTGCAACAACCACCGCACAACAACCACCGCACAACAACCACCGCAACAACAACCACCGCACAACAACCAACGCATCACAACCACCTCAACAACAACCACCGCAACAACAACGACCTCAACAACAACCACCCCAACAACTACCACCGCAACAACAACCACCGCAACAACCACTGCAACAACAACCACTGCAACAACCACCGCAACAACAACTACCGCAACAAAAACCACCGTAAAACAACCACCGCAACAACAACCACCACACAACAACCACCGCAACAACAACCACCACACAACAACCACCGCAACAACAACCACCTCAACAACAACCACCGCAACACAACCACCGCACAAAACCCACCGCACAACAACCACCGCAACAACAAACACCGCAACAAGAACCACCGCACAACAACCACCGCAACAACCACCGCAACAATAACCACCGCAACAACAACCACCGCAACAACAACCACCGCAACAACAACCGCCGTACAAGAACCACCGCACAACAACCACCGCACAACTACCGCAACAACAACCACCGCAACAACAACCACCTCAACAACAACCACCGCAACAACAACCGCACAACAACCACCGCATTAACAACCACCGCACAACAACCACCGCAACAACAACCACTGCAACAACAACCACCGCACAACAACTGCCGCAACAACAACCACCGCAACAACAACCACCACACAACAACCACCGCAACAAGAACCACCGCACAACAACCACCGCAACAACAACCACCGCAACAACAACCAAAGCACAACAACCACCGCAACAATAACCACCGCAACAACCACCGCAACAACCACCTCACAACAACCACCGCAAGAACAACCACTGCAACAACAACCACCGCACAACAACCACCGCAACAAAAACCACCGTAACAACAACCACCATACAACAACCACCGCAACAACAACCACCGCAACAACAACCACCGCACAACAACCACCGCAACAAAAACCACCGCAACAACAACCACCGTACAACAACCACCGCAACAACAACCACTGCAACAACAACCACTGCAACAACCGCTGCACAACAACCACCGCACAATAACCACTGCAGCAGCAACCACCACACAACCACCGCAACAACAAGCACCGCAACAACAAACGAACAACAACCACCGCAACAACAACAAGCACCGCAACAACCACCACAACAACCACCGCACAACAACCACCGCACAACAACCACTGCACAACAACCACAGCAACAACAACCACCGCAAAGCAACCACCGCAACAACAACCACCGCAACAACAACCACCGCACAACAACCACCGCAACAACAACCACCGCACAACAACCACCGCAACAAAAACCACCGCAACAACCACCGTACAACACCCAGCGCAACAACAACCACCGCAACAACAACCACCGCAACAAGAACCACCGCACAACAACCACCGCAAGAATAACCACCGCAAAAACAACCAACGCACAACAACTACCGCAACAACAACCACCGCAACAACCACCGCAACAACAACCACCTCACAACAACCACCGCACAACAACCACCGCACAACGACCACCGTACAACAACCACCGCAACAACAACCACCGCAACAACAACCACTGCAACCACCGCACAACAACCACCGCACAACAACCACCGCAACAACAACCACCGCACAACAACCAACGCATCACAACCACCTCAACAACAACCACCGCAACAACAACGACCTCAACAACAACCACCCCAACAACTACCACCGCAACAACCACTGCAACAACAACCACTGCAACAACCACCGCAACAACAACTACCGCAACAAAAACCACCGTAAAACAACCACCGCAACAACAACCACCACACAACAACCACCGCAACAACAACCACCACACAACAACCACCGCAACAACAACCACCTCAACAACAACCACCGCAACACAACCACCGCACAAAACCCACCGCACAACAACCACCGCAACAACAACCACCGCAACAATAACCACCGCAACACCAACCACCGCAACAACAACCACCGCAACAACAACCGCCGTACAAGAACCAACGCAGAACAACCACCGCAACAACAACTACCGCAACAACAACCACCGCAACAACAACCACCTCAACAACAACCACCGCACAACAACCACCGCAACAACAACCACTGCAACAACAACCACCGCAACAACAACCACTGCAACAACAACCACCGCAACAACAACCACCGCAACAAAACCACCGCACAAAAACCACCGCACAACAACCACCGCAACAACCACCACAACAACCACCGCACCAACAACCACGGCAACAACAACAACCGAACAACAACCACCGCAACAACAACCACCGGAACAACAACCACGGCAACAACAACCACTGCACAACAACCACCGCAACAACCACCACCGCAACAACAACCACCTCAACAATCACCGCAACACAAACACCGCACAAAACCCACCGCACAACAACCACTGCAACAACAACCACCACACAACAACCACCGCAACAACAACCACCTCAACAACAACCACCGCACAAAACCCACCGCACAACAACCACCGCAAGAACAACCACCACACAACAACCACCGCAACAAGAACCACCGCGCAACAACCACCGCAACAAGAAACACCGCACAACAACCACCGCAACAACAACCACCGCAACAACAACCAAAGCACAACAACCACCGCAACAACCACCGCACAACAACCACCGCACAACAACCACCGCAACAACAACCACCGCACAACAACCAACGCAACAACAACCACCGCAAGAACCACCGCAACAACAACCACCGCAACAACAACCACCGTAACAACAACCACCGCAAAACAACCACCGCACAAAAAACACCGCAACAACAACCACCGCAAAACAACCAACGCAACAACAACCACTGCAACAACCACCGCACAACAACCACCGCACAACAACCACCGCAACAACAACCACCGCACAACCACCGCACAATAACCACTGCAGCAACAACCACCACACAACCACCGCAACAACAACCACAGCAACAACAACCGAACAACAACCACCGCAACAACAACCACCGCAACAACAACCACCACAACAACCACCGCACAACAACCACCGCAACAACAACCACCGCACAACCACCACCACAACAACCACCGCAACAACAACCACCGCACAACTGCCGCAACAACAACCACCGCAACAACAACCACTGCAACAACTACCACCGCACAACAACCACCGGAACAACAACTACCACACAACAACCACCACACAACCACCGCAAAACAACCACTGCAACAACAACCACCGCAAAACAACCACTGCAACAACAACCACCGCAACAACAGTCACCGCACAACAACCACCGGAACAACAACCACTGCAACAACTACCACCGCACAACAACCACCGCAACAACAACCACCGCACAACAACCACCGCAACAACAACCACCGCAACAACCACTGCAACAACAACCACCGCACGAAAACCACCGCACAACTACCGCAACAACAACCACCGCACAACAACCACCGGAACAACCACCGCAACAACAACCACCGCAACAACAACCACCGTACAATAACCACCGCAACAACAACCACCGCAACAACAACCACCGCACAACAACTGCCGCAACAACAACCATCGCAACAACGACCACTGCAACAACTACCATCGCACAACAACCACCGCAACAACAACCACCTCAACAACAACCACCGCAACAACAACCGCACAACAACCACCGCATTAACAACCACCGCACAACAACCACCGCAACAACAACCACTGCAACAACAACCACCGCACAACAACCGCCGCAACAACAACCACCGCAACAACAACCACCACACAACAACCACCGCAACAAGAACCACCACACAACAACCACCGCAACAAGAACCACCGCACAACAACCACCGCAACAACAACCACCGCAACAACAACCAAAGCACAACAACCACCGCAACAATAACCACTGCAACAACCACCGCAACAACCACCTCACAACAACCACCGCAACAACAACCACCGCAACAACAAGCACCGCACAACAACCACCGCAACAACAACCACCGTAACAACAACCACCATACAACAACCACCGCAACAACAACCACCGCAACAACAACCACCGCACAACAACCACCGCAACAAAAACCACCGCAACAACAACCACCGTACAACAACCACCGCAACAACAACCACTGCAACAACAACCACTGCAACAACCGCTGCACAACAACCACCGCACAATAACCACTGCAGCAGCAACCACCACACAACCACAGCAACAACAACCACCGCAACAACAACCGAACAACAACCACCGCAACAACAACAACCACCGCAACAACCACCACAACAACCACCGCACAACAACCACCGCAACAACAACCACCGCACAACCACCACCACAACAACCACCGCAACAACAACCACCGCACAACAACTACCGCAACAACAACCACTGCAACAACAACCACTGCAACAAATACCACCGCACAACAACCACCGCACAACCACCGAACAATAACCACTGCAGCAACAACCACCACACAACCACCGCAACAACAACCAACGCAACAACAACCGAACAACAACCACCGCAACAACAAGAACCACCGCAACAAGAACCACCGCAACAACCACCGCACAACAACCACCGCAACAACAACCACCGCAACAACAACCACCGCACAACAACTACCGCAACAACAACCACCGCAACAACAACCACTGCAACAACTACCACCGCACAACAACCACCGCAAAAACAACCACCGCACAACAACCACCGCAGAACAACCACCGCAAGAAAACCACCGCGCAACTACCGCAACAACAACCACCGCACAACAACCACCGCACAACAACCACCGCAACAACCACCGCAAAAACAACCATCGCGCAACAACCACCGCACAACACCCACTGCAACAACAACCACTGCAACAACAGTCACCGCAACAACAACCACCGCACAACAACTAACGCAACAACAACCACTGCAACAACAACCACCGCACAACAACCACCGGAACAACAAGCACCGCACAACAACCACCGCAACAACAACCACCACACAACAACCACCGCAACAACAACCACCTCAACAACAACCACCGCAACACAACCACCGCACAAAACCCACCGCACAACAACCACCGCAACAACAACCACCGCAACAACTACCGCCGCACAACAACCACCGCAACAACAACCACCGCACAACAACCACCGCAACAACAACCACCGGAACAACCACTGCAACAACAACCACCGCACGAAAACCACCGCACAACTACCGCAACAACAACCACCGCACAACAACCACCGGAACAACCACCGCAACAACAACCACCGCAACAACAACCACCGTACAATAACCACCGCAACAACAACCACCGCAACAACAACCACCGCACAACAACTGCCGCAACAACAACCATCGCAACAACGACCACTGCAACAACTACCATCGCACAACAACCACCGCACAACAACCACCGGAAAAACAACCACCGCACAACAACCACCGCAACAACCACCGCAACAACAACCACCGCAACAACAACCACCTCAACAACAACCACCGCAACAACAACCGCACAACAACCACCGCATTAACAACCACCGCACAACAACCACCGCAACAACAACCACTGCAACAACAACCACCGCACAACAACTGCCGCAACAACAACCACCGCAACAACAACCACCACACAACAACCACCGCAACAAGAACCACCACACAACAACCACCGCAACAAGAACCACCGCACAACAACCACCGCAACAACAACCACCGCAACAACAACCAAAGCACAACAACCACCGCAACAATAACCACTGCAACAACCACCGCAACAACCACCTCACAACAACCACCGCAACAACAACCACCGCAACAACAACCACCGCACAACAACCACCGCAACAACAACCACCGCAACAAAAACCACCGCAACAACAACCACCGTACAACAACCACCGCAACAACAACCACTGCAACAACAACCACTGCAACAACCGCTGCACAACAACCACCGCACAATAACCACTGCAGCAGCAACCACCACACAACCACAGCAACAACAACCACCGCAACAACAACCGAACAACAACCACCGCAACAACAACAACCACCGCAACAACCACCACAACAACCACCGCACAACCACCGCAACAACAACCACCGCACAACCACCACCACAACAACCACCGCAACAACAACCACCGCACAACAACTACCGCAACAACAACCACTGCAACAACAACCACTGCAACAACTACCACCGCACAACAACCACCGCACAACCACCGAACAATAACCACTGCAGCAACAACCACCACACAACCACCGCAACAACAACCACCGCAACAACAACCGAACAACAACCACCGCAACAACAAGAACCACCGCAACAAGAACCACCGCAACAACCACCGCACAACAACCACCGCAACAACAACCACCGCAACAACAACCACCGCACAACAACTACCGCAACAACAACCACCGCAACAACAACCACTGCAACAACTACCACCGCACAACAACCACCGCAAAAACAACCACCGCACAACAACCACCGCAGAACAACCACCGCAAGAAAACCACCGCGCAACTACCGCAACAACAACCACCGCACAACAACCACCGCACAACAACCACCGCAACAACCACCGCAAAAACAACCATCGCGCAACAACCACCGCACAACACCCACTGCAACAACAACCACTGCAACAACAGTCACCGCAAAAACAACCACCGCACAACAACTACCGCAACAACAACCACTGCAACAACAACCACCGCACAACAACCACCGGAACAACAAGCACCGCACAACACCCACCGCAACAACAACCACCACACAACAACCACCGCAACAACAACCACCTCAACAACAACCACCGCAACACAACCACCGCACAAAACCCACCGCACAACAACCACCGCAACAACAACCACCGCAACAAGAACCACCGCACAACAACCACCGCAACAACCACCGCAACAATAACCACCGCAACAACAACCACCGCAACAACAACCACCGCAACAACAACCGCCGTACAAGAACCAACGCAGAACAACCACCGCAACAACAACTACCGCAACAACAACCACCGCAACAACAACCACCTCAACAACAACCACCGCAACAACAACAACCGCACAACAACCACCGCAATAACAACCACCGCACAACAACCACCGCAATAACAACCACAACAACGACCACCGAACAACAACCACCGCAACAACAACCACCGCACAACAACTACCGCAACAACAACCACTGCAACAACAACCACTGCAACAACTACCACCGCACAACAACCACCGCACAACAACCACCGCAACAACAACCACCGGAACAACCACTGCAACAACAACCACCGCACGAAAACCACCGCACAACTACCGCAACAACAACCACCGCACAACAACCACCGGAACAACCACCGCAACAACAACCACCGCAACAACAACCACCGTACAATAACCACCGCAACAACAACCACCGCAACAACAACCACCGCACAACAACTGCCGCAACAACAACCATCGCAACAACGACCACTGCAACAACTACCATCGCACAACAACCACCGCACAACAACCACCGGAAAAACAACCACCGCACAACAACCACCGCAACAACCACCGCAACAACAACCACCGCAACAACAACCACCTCAACAACAACCACCGCAACAACAACCGCACAACAACCACCGCATTAACAACCACCGCACAACAACCACCGCAACAACAACCACTGCAACAACAACCACCGCACAACAACTGCCGCAACAACAACCACCGCAACAACAACCACCACACAACAACCACCGCAACAAGAACCACCACACAACAACCACCGCAACAAGAACCACCGCACAACAACCACCGCAACAACAACCACCGCAACAACAACCAAAGCACAACAACCACCGCAACAATAACCACTGCAACAACCACCGCAACAACCACCTCACAACAACCACCGCAACAACAACCACCGCAACAACAACCACCGCACAACAACCACCGCAACAACAACCACCGCAACAAAAACCACCGCAACAACAACCACCGTACAACAACCACCGCAACAACAACCACTGCAACAACAACCACTGCAACAACCGCTGCACAACAACCACCGCACAATAACCACTGCAGCAGCAACCACCACACAACCACAGCAACAACAACCACCGCAACAACAACCGAACAACAACCACCGCAACAACAACAACCACCGCAACAACCACCACAACAACCACCGCACAACCACCGCAACAACAACCACCGCACAACCACCACCACAACAACCACCGCAACAACAACCACCGCACAACAACTACCGCAACAACAACCACTGCAACAACAACCACTGCAACAACTACCACCGCACAACAACCACCGCACAACCACCGAACAATAACCACTGCAGCAACAACCACCACACAACCACCGCAACAACAACCACCGCAACAACAACCGAACAACAACCACCGCAACAACAAGAACCACCGCAACAAGAACCACCGCAACAACCACCGCACAACAACCACCGCAACAACAACCACCGCAACAACAACCACCGCACAACAACTACCGCAACAACAACCACCGCAACAACAACCACTGCAACAACTACCACCGCACAACAACCACCGCAAAAACAACCACCGCACAACAACCACCGCAGAACAACCACCGCAAGAAAACCACCGCGCAACTACCGCAACAACAACCACCGCACAACAACCACCGCACAACAACCACCGCAACAACCACCGCAAAAACAACCATCGCGCAACAACCACCGCACAACACCCACTGCAACAACAACCACTGCAACAACAGTCACCGCAAAAACAACCACCGCACAACAACTACCGCAACAACAACCACTGCAACAACAACCACCGCACAACAACCACCGGAACAACAAGCACCGCACAACACCCACCGCAACAACAACCACCACACAACAACCACCGCAACAACAACCACCTCAACAACAACCACCGCAACACAACCACCGCACAAAACCCACCGCACAACAACCACCGCAACAACAACCACCGCAACAAGAACCACCGCACAACAACCACCGCAACAACCACCGCAACAATAACCACCGCAACAACAACCACCGCAACAACAACCACCGCAACAACAACCGCCGTACAAGAACCAACGCAGAACAACCACCGCAACAACAACTACCGCAACAACAACCACCGCAACAACAACCACCTCAACAACAACCACCGCAACAACAACAACCGCACAACAACCACCGCAATAACAACCACCGCACAACAACCACCGCAATAACAACCACAACAACGACCACCGAACAACAACCACCGCAACAACAACCACCGCACAACAACTACCGCAACAACAACCACTGCAACAACAACCACTGCAACAACTACCACCGCACAACAACCACCGCACAACAACTACCGCAACAACAACCACCGCACAACAACCACCGCACAACAACCACCGCAACAACCACCGCAAAAACAACCATCGCGCAACAACCACCGCACAACACCCACTGCAACAACAACCACTGCAACAACAGTCACCGCAACAACAACCACCGCACAACAACTACCGCAACAACAACCACTGCAACAACAACCACCGCACAACAACCACCGGAACAACAAGCACCGCACAACAACCACCGCAACAACAACCACCACACAACAACCACCGCAACAACAACCACCGCAACAACAACCACCGCAACACAACCACCGCACAAAACCCACCGCACAACAACCACCGCAACAACAACCACCGCAACAAGAACCACCGCACAACAACCACCGCAACAACCACCGCAACAATAACCACCGCAACAACAACCACCGCAACAACAACCACCTCAACAACAACCACCGCAACAACAACCGCACAACAACCACCGCATTAACAACCACCGCACAACAACCACCGCAACAACAACCACTGCAACAACAACCACCGCACAACAACTGCCGCAACAACAACCACCGGAACAACAACCACCACACAACAACCACCGCAACAAGAACCACCACACAACAACCACCGCAACAAGAACCACCGCACAACAACCACCGCAACAACAACCACCGCAACAACAACCAAAGCACAACAACCACCGCAACAATAACCACCGCAACAACCACCGCAACAACCACCTCACAACAACCACCGCAAGAACAACCACTGCAACAACAACCACCGCAACAACAACCACCGCACAACAACCACCGCAACAACAACCACCGCACAACAACCACCGCAACAAAAACCACCGCAACAACCACCGTACAACACCCAGCGCAACAACAACCACCGCAACAACAACCACCGCAACAAGAACCACCGCACAACAACCACCGCAAGAATAACCACCGCAAAAACAACCAACGCACAACAACTACCGCAACAACAACCACCGCAACAACCACCGCAACAACAACCACCTCACAACAACCACCGCACAACAACCACCGCACAACGACCACCGTACAACAACCACCGCAACAACAACCACCGCAACAACAAGCACTGCAACAACCACCGCACAACAACCACCGCACAACAACCACCGCAACAACAACCACCGCACAACAACCAACGCAACACAACCACCTCAACAACAACCACCGCAACAAAAACCACCTCACAACAACCACCGCAACAACAACTACCGCAACAACAACCACCGTACAACAACCACCGCAACAACAACCACCGCAACAACAACCACTGCAACAACCACCGCACAACAACCACCGCACAACAACCACCGCAACAACAACCACCGCACAACAACCAACGCATCACAACCACCTCAACAACAACCACCGCAACAACAACGACCTCAACAACAACCACCCCAACAACTACCACCGCAACAACAACCACCGCAACAACCACTGCAACAACAACCACTGCAACAACCACCGCAACAACAACTACCGCAACAAAAACCACCGTAAAACAACCACCGCAACAACAACCACCACACAACAACCACCGCAACAACAACCACCACACAACAACCACCTCAACAACAACCACCGCAACACAACCACCGCACAAAACCCACCGCACAACAACCACCGCAACAACAACCACCGCAACAATAACCACCGCAACACCAACCACCGCAACAACAACCACCGCAACAACAACCGCCGTACAAGAACCAACGCAGAACAACCACCGCAACAACAACTACCGCAACAACAACCACCGCAACAACAACCACCTCAACAACAACCACCGCAACAACAACAACCGCACAACAACCACCGCAATAACAACCACCGCACAACAACCACCGCAACAACAACCACTGCAACAACAGTCACCGCAACAACAACCACCGCACAACAACTACCGCAACAACAACCACTGCAAGAACAACCACCGCACAACAACCACCAGAACAACAAGCACCGCACAACAACCACCGCAACAACAACCACTGCAACAACCACCGGAACAACCACCACAACAACAACCACCGCAACAACAACCACCACAAAACAACCACCACAACAACCACCGCAACAACAACCACCGCACAACAACTGCCGCAACAACAACCATCGCAACAACGACCACTGCAACAACTACCATCGCACAACAACCACCGCACAACAACCACCGGAAAAACAACCACCGCACAACAACCACCGCAACAACCACCGCAACAACAACCACCGCAAGAAAACCACCGCACAACTACTGCAACAACAACCACCGCACAACAACCACCGCGCAACAACCACCACAACAACAACCACCGCAACAACAACCACCGCGCAACAACCACCACAACAACAACCACCGCACAACAACCACCGCAACAACAACCACAACAACAACCACCGCAACAACAACCACCGCACAACTACCACCGTAACAACCACTGCAACAACAACCACCGCAAGAACAACCACCGCACAACTACCGCAACAACAACCACCGCACAACAACCACCGCACAACAACCACCGCAACAACCACCGCAAAGCAACCACTGCAACAACAACCACCGCAACAACAACCACTGCAACAACAACCACCGCAACAACAACCACTGCAACAACAACCACTGCAACAACCACCGCACAACAACCACCGCAACAACAAACGAACAACAACCACCGCAACAACAACAAGCACCGCAACAACCACCACAACAACCACCGCACAACAACCACCGCACAACAACCACTGCACAACAACCACAGCAACAACAACCACCGCAAAGCAACCACCGCAACAACAACCACCGCAACAACAACCACCGCACAACAACCACCGCAACAACAACCACCGCACAACAACCACCGCAACAAAAACCACCGCAACAACCACCGTACAACACCCAGCGCAACAACAACCACCGCAACAACAACCACCGCAACAAGAACCACCGCACAACAACCACCGCAAGAATAACCACCGCAAAAACAACCAACGCACAACAACTACCGCAACAACAACCACCGCAACAACCACCGCAACAACAACCACCTCACAACAACCACCGCACAACAACCACCGCACAACGACCACCGTACAACAACCACCGCAACAACAACCACCGCAACAACAAGCACTGCAACAACCACCGCACAACAACCACCGCACAACAACCACCGCAACAACAACCACCGCACAACAACCAACGCATCACAACCACCTCAACAACAACCACCGCAACAACAACGACCTCAACAACAACCACCCCAACAACTACCACCGCAACAACAACCACCGCAACAACCACTGCAACAACAACCACTGCAACAACCACCGCAACAACAACTACCGCAACAAAAACCACCGTAAAACAACCACCGCAACAACAACCACCACACAACAACCACCGCAACAACAACCACCACACAACAACCACCGCAACAACAACCACCTCAACAACAACCACCGCAACACAACCACCGCACAAAACCCACCGCACAACAACCATCGCGCAACAACCACCGCACAACAACCACCGCAACAACAACCACTGCAACAACAACCATCGCGCAACAACCACCGCACAACAACTACCGCAACAACAACCACCGCAACAACAACTACCGCAACAACAACCACCGCAACAACAACCACCTCAACAACAACCACCGCAACAACAACAACCGCACAACAACCACCGCAATAACAACCACCGCACAACAACCACCGCAACAACAACCACTGCAACAACAACCACCGCAACAACAACCACTGCAACAACAACCACCGCAACAACAACCACCGCAACAAAACCACCGCACAAAAACCACCGCACAACAACCACCGCAACAACCACCACAACAACCACCGCACCAACAACCACCGCAACAACAACCACCTCAACAATCACCGCAACACAAACACCGCACAAAACCCACCGCACAACAACCACTGCAACAACAACCACCACACAACAACCACCGCAACAACAACCACCTCAACAACAACCACCGCACAAAACCCACCGCACAACAACCACCGCAAGAACAACCACCACACAACAACCACCGCAACAAGAACCACCGCGCAACAACCACCGCAACAAGAAACACCGCACAACAACCACCGCAACAACAACCACCGCAACAACAACCAAAGCACAACAACCACCGCAACAACCACCGCACAACAACCACCGCAACAACAACCACCGCACAACAACCAACGCAACAACAACCACCGCACAACAACCACCGCACAACAACCACCGCAACAACCACCGCAACAACAACCACTGCAACCACCGCACAACAACCACCGCACAACAACCACCGCAACAACAACCACCGCACAACAACCAACGCATCACAACCACCTCAACAACAACCACCGCAACAACAACGACCTCAACAACAACCACCCCAACAACTACCACCGCAACAACCACTGCAACAACAACCACTGCAACAACCACCGCAACAACAACTACCGCAACAAAAACCACCGTAAAACAACCACCGCAACAACAACCACCACACAACAACCACCGCAACAACAACCACCACACAACAACCACCGCAACAACAACCACCTCAACAACAACCACCGCAACACAACCACCGCACAAAACCCACCGCACAACAACCACCGCAACAACAACCACCGCAACAATAACCACCGCAACACCAACCACCGCAACAACAACCACCGCAACAACAACCGCCGTACAAGAACCAACGCAGAACAACCACCGCAACAACAACTACCGCAACAACAACCACCGCAACAACAACCACCTCAACAACAACCACCGCACAACAACCACCGCAACAACAACCACTGCAACAACAACCACCGCAACAACAACCACTGCAACAACAACCACCGCAACAACAACCACCGCAACAAAACCACCGCACAAAAACCACCGCACAACAACCACCGCAACAACCACCACAACAACCACCGCACCAACAACCACGGCAACAACAACAACCGAACAACAACCACCGCAACAACAACCACCGGAACAACAACCACGGCAACAACAACCACTGCACAACAACCACCGCAACAACCACCACCGCAACAACAACCACCTCAACAATCACCGCAACACAAACACCGCACAAAACCCACCGCACAACAACCACTGCAACAACAACCACCACACAACAACCACCGCAACAACAACCACCTCAACAACAACCACCGCACAAAACCCACCGCACAACAACCACCGCAAGAACAACCACCACACAACAACCACCGCAACAAGAACCACCGCGCAACAACCACCGCAACAAGAAACACCGCACAACAACCACCGCAACAACAACCACCGCAACAACAACCAAAGCACAACAACCACCGCAACAACCACCGCACAACAACCACCGCACAACAACCACCGCAACAACAACCACCGCACAACAACCAACGCAACAACAACCACCGCAAGAACCACCGCAACAACAACCACCGCAACAACAACCACCGTAACAACAACCACCGCAAAACAACCACCGCACAAAAAACACCGCAACAACAACCACCGCAAAACAACCAACGCAACAACAACCACTGCAACAACCACCGCACAACAACCACCGCACAACAACCACCGCAACAACAACCACCGCACAACCACCGCACAATAACCACTGCAGCAACAACCACCACACAACCACCGCAACAACAACCACAGCAACAACAACCGAACAACAACCACCGCAACAACAACCACCGCAACAACAACCACCACAACAACCACCGCACAACAACCACCGCAACAACAACCACCGCACAACCACCACCACAACAACCACCGCAACAACAACCACCGCACAACTGCCGCAACAACAACCACCGCAACAACAACCACTGCAACAACTACCACCGCACAACAACCACCGGAACAACAACTACCACACAACAACCACCACACAACCACCGCAAAACAACCACTGCAACAACAACCACCGCAAAACAACCACTGCAACAACAACCACCGCAACAACAGTCACCGCACAACAACCACCGGAACAACAACCACTGCAACAACTACCACCGCACAACAACCACCGCAACAACAACCACCGCACAACAACCACCGCAACAACAACCACCGCAACAACCACTGCAACAACAACCACCGCACGAAAACCACCGCACAACTACCGCAACAACAACCACCGCACAACAACCACCGGAACAACCACCGCAACAACAACCACCGCAACAACAACCACCGTACAATAACCACCGCAACAACAACCACCGCAACAACAACCACCGCACAACAACTGCCGCAACAACAACCATCGCAACAACGACCACTGCAACAACTACCATCGCACAACAACCACCGCAACAACAACCACCTCAACAACAACCACCGCAACAACAACCGCACAACAACCACCGCATTAACAACCACCGCACAACAACCACCGCAACAACAACCACTGCAACAACAACCACCGCACAACAACCGCCGCAACAACAACCACCGCAACAACAACCACCACACAACAACCACCGCAACAAGAACCACCACACAACAACCACCGCAACAAGAACCACCGCACAACAACCACCGCAACAACAACCACCGCAACAACAACCAAAGCACAACAACCACCGCAACAATAACCACTGCAACAACCACCGCAACAACCACCTCACAACAACCACCGCAACAACAACCACCGCAACAACAAGCACCGCACAACAACCACCGCAACAACAACCACCGTAACAACAACCACCATACAACAACCACCGCAACAACAACCACCGCAACAACAACCACCGCACAACAACCACCGCAACAAAAACCACCGCAACAACAACCACCGTACAACAACCACCGCAACAACAACCACTGCAACAACAACCACTGCAACAACCGCTGCACAACAACCACCGCACAATAACCACTGCAGCAGCAACCACCACACAACCACAGCAACAACAACCACCGCAACAACAACCGAACAACAACCACCGCAACAACAACAACCACCGCAACAACCACCACAACAACCACCGCACAACAACCACCGCAACAACAACCACCGCACAACCACCACCACAACAACCACCGCAACAACAACCACCGCACAACAACTACCGCAACAACAACCACTGCAACAACAACCACTGCAACAAATACCACCGCACAACAACCACCGCACAACCACCGAACAATAACCACTGCAGCAACAACCACCACACAACCACCGCAACAACAACCAACGCAACAACAACCGAACAACAACCACCGCAACAACAAGAACCACCGCAACAAGAACCACCGCAACAACCACCGCACAACAACCACCGCAACAACAACCACCGCAACAACAACCACCGCACAACAACTACCGCAACAACAACCACCGCAACAACAACCACTGCAACAACTACCACCGCACAACAACCACCGCAAAAACAACCACCGCACAACAACCACCGCAGAACAACCACCGCAAGAAAACCACCGCGCAACTACCGCAACAACAACCACCGCACAACAACCACCGCACAACAACCACCGCAACAACCACCGCAAAAACAACCATCGCGCAACAACCACCGCACAACACCCACTGCAACAACAACCACTGCAACAACAGTCACCGCAACAACAACCACCGCACAACAACTAACGCAACAACAACCACCGCAACAACAACCACCACACAACAACCACCGCAACAACAACCACCTCAACAACAACCACCGCAACACAACCACCGCACAAAACCCACCGCACAACAACCACCGCAACAACAACCACCGCAACAACTACCGCCGCACAACAACCACCGCAACAACAACCACCGCACAACAACCACCGCAACAACAACCACCGGAACAACCACTGCAACAACAACCACCGCACGAAAACCACCGCACAACTACCGCAACAACAACCACCGCACAACAACCACCGGAACAACCACCGCAACAACAACCACCGCAACAACAACCACCGTACAATAACCACCGCAACAACAACCACCGCAACAACAACCACCGCACAACAACTGCCGCAACAACAACCATCGCAACAACGACCACTGCAACAACTACCATCGCACAACAACCACCGCACAACAACCACCGGAAAAACAACCACCGCACAACAACCACCGCAACAACCACCGCAACAACAACCACCGCAACAACAACCACCTCAACAACAACCACCGCAACAACAACCGCACAACAACCACCGCATTAACAACCACCGCACAACAACCACCGCAACAACAACCACTGCAACAACAACCACCGCACAACAACTGCCGCAACAACAACCACCGCAACAACAACCACCACACAACAACCACCGCAACAAGAACCACCACACAACAACCACCGCAACAAGAACCACCGCACAACAACCACCGCAACAACAACCACCGCAACAACAACCAAAGCACAACAACCACCGCAACAATAACCACTGCAACAACCACCGCAACAACCACCTCACAACAACCACCGCAACAACAACCACCGCAACAACAACCACCGCACAACAACCACCGCAACAACAACCACCGCAACAAAAACCACCGCAACAACAACCACCGTACAACAACCACCGCAACAACAACCACTGCAACAACAACCACTGCAACAACCGCTGCACAACAACCACCGCACAATAACCACTGCAGCAGCAACCACCACACAACCACAGCAACAACAACCACCGCAACAACAACCGAACAACAACCACCGCAACAACAACAACCACCGCAACAACCACCACAACAACCACCGCACAACCACCGCAACAACAACCACCGCACAACCACCACCACAACAACCACCGCAACAACAACCACCGCACAACAACTACCGCAACAACAACCACTGCAACAACAACCACTGCAACAACTACCACCGCACAACAACCACCGCACAACCACCGAACAATAACCACTGCAGCAACAACCACCACACAACCACCGCAACAACAACCACCGCAACAACAACCGAACAACAACCACCGCAACAACAAGAACCACCGCAACAAGAACCACCGCAACAACCACCGCACAACAACCACCGCAACAACAACCACCGCAACAACAACCACCGCACAACAACTACCGCAACAACAACCACCGCAACAACAACCACTGCAACAACTACCACCGCACAACAACCACCGCAAAAACAACCACCGCACAACAACCACCGCAGAACAACCACCGCAAGAAAACCACCGCGCAACTACCGCAACAACAACCACCGCACAACAACCACCGCACAACAACCACCGCAACAACCACCGCAAAAACAACCATCGCGCAACAACCACCGCACAACACCCACTGCAACAACAACCACTGCAACAACAGTCACCGCAAAAACAACCACCGCACAACAACTACCGCAACAACAACCACTGCAACAACAACCACCGCACAACAACCACCGGAACAACAAGCACCGCACAACACCCACCGCAACAACAACCACCACACAACAACCACCGCAACAACAACCACCTCAACAACAACCACCGCAACACAACCACCGCACAAAACCCACCGCACAACAACCACCGCAACAACAACCACCGCAACAAGAACCACCGCACAACAACCACCGCAACAACCACCGCAACAATAACCACCGCAACAACAACCACCGCAACAACAACCACCGCAACAACAACCGCCGTACAAGAACCAACGCAGAACAACCACCGCAACAACAACTACCGCAACAACAACCACCGCAACAACAACCACCTCAACAACAACCACCGCAACAACAACAACCGCACAACAACCACCGCAATAACAACCACCGCACAACAACCACCGCAATAACAACCACAACAACGACCACCGAACAACAACCACCGCAACAACAACCACCGCACAACAACTACCGCAACAACAACCACTGCAACAACAACCACTGCAACAACTACCACCGCACAACAACCACCGCACAACAACTACCGCAACAACAACCACCGCACAACAACCACCGCACAACAACCACCGCAACAACCACCGCAAAAACAACCATCGCGCAACAACCACCGCACAACACCCACTGCAACAACAACCACTGCAACAACAGTCACCGCAACAACAACCACCGCACAACAACTACCGCAACAACAACCACTGCAACAACAACCACCGCACAACAACCACCGGAACAACAAGCACCGCACAACAACCACCGCAACAACAACCACCACACAACAACCACCGCAACAACAACCACCTCAACAACAACCACCGCAACACAACCACCGCACAAAACCCACCGCACAACAACCACCGCAACAACAACCACCGCAACAAGAACCACCGCACAACAACCACCGCAACAACCACCGCAACAATAACCACCGCAACAACAACCACCGCAACAACAACCACCTCAACAACAACCACCGCAACAACAACCGCACAACAACCACCGCATTAACAACCACCGCACAACAACCACCGCAACAACAACCACTGCAACAACAACCACCGCACAACAACTGCCGCAACAACAACCACCGGAACAACAACCACCACACAACAACCACCGCAACAAGAACCACCACACAACAACCACCGCAACAAGAACCACCGCACAACAACCACCGCAACAACAACCACCGCAACAACAACCAAAGCACAACAACCACCGCAACAATAACCACCGCAACAACCACCGCAACAACCACCTCACAACAACCACCGCAAGAACAACCACTGCAACAACAACCACCGCAACAACAACCACCGCACAACAACCACCGCAACAACAACCACCGCACAACAACCACCGCAACAAAAACCACCGCAACAACCACCGTACAACACCCAGCGCAACAACAACCACCGCAACAACAACCACCGCAACAAGAACCACCGCACAACAACCACCGCAAGAATAACCACCGCAAAAACAACCAACGCACAACAACTACCGCAACAACAACCACCGCAACAACCACCGCAACAACAACCACCTCACAACAACCACCGCACAACAACCACCGCACAACGACCACCGTACAACAACCACCGCAACAACAACCACCGCAACAACAAGCACTGCAACAACCACCGCACAACAACCACCGCACAACAACCACCGCAACAACAACCACCGCACAACAACCAACGCAACACAACCACCTCAACAACAACCACCGCAACAAAAACCACCTCACAACAACCACCGCAACAACAACTACCGCAACAACAACCACCGTACAACAACCACCGCAACAACAACCACCGCAACAACAACCACTGCAACAACCACCGCACAACAACCACCGCACAACAACCACCGCAACAACAACCACCGCACAACAACCAACGCATCACAACCACCTCAACAACAACCACCGCAACAACAACGACCTCAACAACAACCACCCCAACAACTACCACCGCAACAACAACCACCGCAACAACCACTGCAACAACAACCACTGCAACAACCACCGCAACAACAACTACCGCAACAAAAACCACCGTAAAACAACCACCGCAACAACAACCACCACACAACAACCACCGCAACAACAACCACCACACAACAACCACCGCAACAACAACCACCGCAACACAACCACCGCACAAAACCCACCGCACAACAACCACCGCAACAACAACCACCGCAACAATAACCACCGCAACACCAACCACCGCAACAACAACCACCGCAACAACAACCGCCGTACAAGAACCAACGCAGAACAACCACCGCAACAACAACTACCGCAACAACAACCACCGCAACAACAACCACCTCAACAACAACCACCGCAACAACAACAACCGCACAACAACCACCGCAATAACAACCACCGCACAACAACCACCGCAACAACAACCACTGCAACAACAGTCACCGCAACAACAACCACCGCACAACAACTACCGCAACAACAACCACTGCAAGAACAACCACCGCACAACAACCACCAGAACAACAAGCACCGCACAACAACCACCGCAACAACAACCACTGCAACAACCACCGGAACAACCACCACAACAACAACCACCGCAACAACAACCACCACAAAACAACCACCACAACAACCACCGCAACAACAACCACCGCACAACAACTGCCGCAACAACAACCATCGCAACAACGACCACTGCAACAACTACCATCGCACAACAACCACCGCACAACAACCACCGGAAAAACAACCACCGCACAACAACCACCGCAACAACCACCGCAACAACAACCACCGCAAGAAAACCACCGCACAACTACTGCAACAACAACCACCGCACAACAACCACCGCGCAACAACCACCACAACAACAACCACCGCAACAACAACCACCGCGCAACAACCACCACAACAACAACCACCGCACAACAACCACCGCAACAACAACCACAACAACAACCACCGCAACAACAACCACCGCACAACTACCACCGTAACAACCACTGCAACAACAACCACCGCAAGAACAACCACCGCACAACTACCGCAACAACAACCACCGCACAACAACCACCGCACAACAACCACCGCAACAACCACCGCAAAGCAACCACTGCAACAACAACCACCGCAACAACAACCACTGCAACAACAACCACCGCAACAACAACCACTGCAACAACAACCACTGCAACAACCACCGCACAACAACCACCGCAACAACAAACGAACAACAACCACCGCAACAACAACAAGCACCGCAACAACCACCACAACAACCACCGCACAACAACCACCGCACAACAACCACTGCACAACAACCACAGCAACAACAACCACCGCAAAGCAACCACCGCAACAACAACCACCGCAACAACAACCACCGCACAACAACCACCGCAACAACAACCACCGCACAACAACCACCGCAACAAAAACCACCGCAACAACCACCGTACAACACCCAGCGCAACAACAACCACCGCAACAACAACCACCGCAACAAGAACCACCGCACAACAACCACCGCAAGAATAACCACCGCAAAAACAACCAACGCACAACAACTACCGCAACAACAACCACCGCAACAACCACCGCAACAACAACCACCTCACAACAACCACCGCACAACAACCACCGCACAACGACCACCGTACAACAACCACCGCAACAACAACCACCGCAACAACAAGCACTGCAACAACCACCGCACAACAACCACCGCACAACAACCACCGCAACAACAACCACCGCACAACAACCAACGCATCACAACCACCTCAACAACAACCACCGCAACAACAACGACCTCAACAACAACCACCCCAACAACTACCACCGCAACAACAACCACCGCAACAACCACTGCAACAACAACCACTGCAACAACCACCGCAACAACAACTACCGCAACAAAAACCACCGTAAAACAACCACCGCAACAACAACCACCACACAACAACCACCGCAACAACAACCACCACACAACAACCACCGCAACAACAACCACCTCAACAACAACCACCGCAACACAACCACCGCACAAAACCCACCGCACAACAACCATCGCGCAACAACCACCGCACAACAACCACCGCAACAACAACCACTGCAACAACAACCATCGCGCAACAACCACCGCACAACAACTACCGCAACAACAACCACCGCAACAACAACTACCGCAACAACAACCACCGCAACAACAACCACCTCAACAACAACCACCGCAACAACAACAACCGCACAACAACCACCGCAATAACAACCACCGCACAACAACCACCGCAACAACAACCACTGCAACAACAACCACCGCAACAACAACCACTGCAACAACAACCACCGCAACAACAACCACCGCAACAAAACCACCGCACAAAAACCACCGCACAACAACCACCGCAACAACCACCACAACAACCACCGCACCAACAACCACCGCAACAACAACCACCTCAACAATCACCGCAACACAAACACCGCACAAAACCCACCGCACAACAACCACTGCAACAACAACCACCACACAACAACCACCGCAACAACAACCACCTCAACAACAACCACCGCACAAAACCCACCGCACAACAACCACCGCAAGAACAACCACCACACAACAACCACCGCAACAAGAACCACCGCGCAACAACCACCGCAACAAGAAACACCGCACAACAACCACCGCAACAACAACCACCGCAACAACAACCAAAGCACAACAACCACCGCAACAACCACCGCACAACAACCACCGCAACAACAACCACCGCACAACAACCAACGCAACAACAACCACCGCAAGAACCACCGCAACAACAACCACCGCAACAACAAACACCGTAACAACAACCACCGCAAAACAACCACCGCACAAAAAACACCGCAACAACAACCACCGCAAAACAACCAACGCAACAACAACCACTGCAACAACCACCGCACAACAACCACCGCACAACAACCACCGCAACAACAACCACCGCACAACCACCGCACAATAACCACTGCAGCAACAACCACCACACAACCACCGCAACAACAACCACAGCAACAACAACCGAACAACAACCACCGCAACAACAACCACCGCAACAACAACCACCACAACAACCACCGCACAACAACCACCGCAACAACAACCACCGCACAACCACCACCACAACAACCACCGCAACAACAACCACCGCACAACTGCCGCAACAACAACCACCGCAACAACAACCACTGCAACAACTACCACCGCACAACAACCACCGGAACAACAACTACCACACAACAACCACCACACAACCACCGCAAAACAACCACTGCAACAACAACCACCGCAAAACAACCACTGCAACAACAACCACCGCAACAACAACCACCGCACAACAACCACCGCAACAACAACCACCGCACAACAACCACCGCAACAAAAACCACCGCAACAACCACCGTACAACACCCAGCGCAACAACAACCACCGCAACAACAACCACCGCAACAAGAACCACCGCACAACAACCACCGCAAGAATAACCACCGCAAAAACAACCAACGCACAACAACTACCGCAACAACAACCACCGCAACAACCACCGCAACAACAACCACCTCACAACAACCACCGCACAACAACCACCGCACAACGACCACCGTACAACAACCACCGCACCAACAACCACCGCAACAACAACCACCTCAACAATCACCGCAACACAAACACCGCACAAAACCCACCGCACAACAACCACTGCAACAACAACCACCACACAACAACCACCGCAACAACAACCACCTCAACAACAACCACCGCACAAAACCCACCGCAACAACAACCACCGCACAACAACCACCGCAACAACAACCACCGTAACAACAACCACCGCAAAACAACCACCGCACAAAAAACACCGCAACAACAACCACCGCACAACCACCACTGCAACAACCACCGCAACAACAACCACCGCACAACTGCCGCAACAACAACCACCGCAACAACAACCACTGCAACAACTACCACCGCACAACAACCACCGGAACAACAACTACCACACAACAACCACCACACAACCACCGCAAAACAACCACTGCAACAACAACCACCGCAAAACAACCACTGCAACAACAACCACCGCAACAACAGTCACCGCACAACAACCACCGGAACAACAACCACTGCAACAACTACCACCGCACAACAACCACCGCACAACAACCACCGCAACAACCACCGCACAACTCCTTCTGCAACAACAACCACGGCAACAACAACCACCGCAACAACAACCACCGCACAACAACCACCGGAACAACAACTACCACACAACAACCACCGCACAACCACCGCAAAACAACCACCGCAACAACAACCACCGCAACAACCACCGCACAACAACCAAGGCACAACAACCACCGCAACAACAACCACCGCACAACCACCGCAACAACAACCACCGCAACAACAACCACCGCACAACAACCACCGCACAACAACCACTGCAACAACCACCGCAACAACAACCATCGCGCAACAACCACCGCACAACACCCACTGCAACAACAACCACTGCAACAACAGTCACTGCAACAACAACCACCGCACAACAACTACCGCAACAACAACCACTGCAAGAACAACCACCGCACAACAACCACCAGAACAACAAGCACCGCACAACAACCACCGCAACAACAACCACTGCAACAACCACCGGAACAACCACCGCAACAACAACCACCGCAACAACAACCACCGTACAATAACCACCGCAACAACAACCACCGCAACAACAACCACCGCACAACAACTGCCGCAACAACAACCATCGCAACAACGACCACTGCAACAACTACCATCGCACAACAACCACCGCACAACAACCACCGGAAAAACAACCACCGCACAACAACCACCGCAACAACCACCGCAACAACAACCACCGCACAACAACCACCGCAACAACAACCACAACAACAACCACCGAACAACAACCACCGCACAACAACCACCGCACAACTACCGCAACAACAACCACCGCAACAACAACCACCGCAACAACAACCACCGCAACAACAACCGCACAACAACCACCGCATTAACAACCACCGCACAACAACCACCGCAACAACAACCACTGCAACAACAACCACCGCACAACAACTGCCGCAACAACAACCACCGCAACAACAACCACCACACAACAACCACCGCAACAAGAACCACCACACAACAACCACCGCAACAAGAACCACCGCACAACAACCACCGCAACAACAACCACCGCAACAACAACCAAAGCACAACAACCACCACAACAATAACCACCGCAACAACCACCGCAACAACCACCTCACAACAACCACCGCAACAACAACCACCGCAACAACAACCACCGCACAACAACCACCGCAACAACAACCACCATAACAACAACCACCATACAACAACCACCGCAACAACAACCACCGCAACAACAACCACCGCACAACAACCACCGCAACAAAAACCACCGCAACAACAACCACCGTACAACAACCACCGCAACAACAACCACTGCAACAACAACCACTGCAACAACCGCTGCACAACAACCACCGCACAATAACCACTGCAGCAGCAACCACCACACAACCACCGCAACAACAACCACCGCAACAACAACCGAACAACAACCACCGCAACAACAACAACCACCGCAACAACCACCACAACAACCACCGCACAACAACCACCGCACAACAACCACTGCACAACAACCACAGCAACAACAACCACCGGACAACAACCACCGCAACAACAACCACCGCACAACAACCACCGCAACAAAAACCACCGCAACAACCACCGAACAACACCCAGCGCAACAACAACCACCGCAACAACAACCACCGCAACAAGAACCACCGCACAACAACCACCGCAAGAATAACCACCGCAAAAACAACCAACGCACAACAACTACCGCAACAACAACCACCGCAACAACCACCGCAACAACAACCACCTCACAACAACCACCGCAACAACAACTACCGCAACAACAACCACCGTACAACAACCACCGCAACAACAACCACCGCAACAACCACTGCAACAACCACCGCACAACAACCACCGCACAACGACCACCGTACAACAACCACCGCAACAACAACCACCGCAACAACAAGCACTGCAACAACCACCGCACAACAACCACCGCACAACAACCACCGCAACAACAACCACCGCACAACAACCAACGCAACACAACCACCTCAACAACAACCACCGCAACAAAAACCACCTCACAACAACCACCGCAACAACAACTACCGCAACAACAACCACCGTACAACAACCACCGCAACAACAACCACCGCAACAACAACCACTGCAACAACCACCGCACAACAACCACCGCACAACAACCACCGCAACAACAACCACCGCACAACAACCAACGCATCACAACCACCTCAACAACAACCACCGCAACAACAACGACCTCAACAACCATCCCAACAACTACCACCGCAACAACAACCACCGCAACAACCACTGCAACAACAACCACTGCAACAACCACCGCAACAACAACTACCGCAACAAAAACCACCGTAAAACAACCACCGCAACAACAACCACCACACAACAACCACCGCAACAACAACCACCACACAACAACCACCGCAACAACAACCACCTCAACAACAACCACCGCAACACAACCACCGCACAAAACCCACCGCACAACAACCACCGCAACAACAAACACCGCAACAAGAACCACCGCACAACAACCACCGCAACAACCACCGCAACAATAACCACCGCAACAACAACCACCGCAACAACAACCACCGCAACAACAACCGCCGTACAAGAACCAACGCAGAACAACCACCGCAACAACAACTACCGCAACAACAACCACCGCAACAACAACCACCTCAACAACAACCACCGCAACAACAACAACCGCACAACAACCACCGCAATAACAACCACCGCACAACAACCACCGCAATAACAACCACAACAACAACCACCGAACAACAACCACCGCACAACAACCACCGCACAACTACCGCAACAACAACCACCGCAACAACAACCACCTCAACAACAACCACCGCAACAACAACCGCACAACAACCACCGCATTAACAACCACCGCACAACAACCACCGCAACAACAACCACTGCAACAACAACCACCGCACAACAACTGCCGCAACAACAACCACCGCAACAACAACCACCACACAACAACCACCGCAACAAGAACCACCGCACAACAACCACCGCAACAACAACCACCGCAACAACAACCAAAGCACAACAACCACCGCAACAATAACCACCGCAACAACCACCGCAACAACCACCTCACAACAACCACCGCAAGAACAACCACTGCAACAACAACCACCGCACAACAACCACCGCAACAACAACCACCGTAACAACAACCACCACACAACAACCACCGCAACAAGAACCACCGCGCAACAACCACCGCAACAAGAAACACCGCACAACAACCACCGCAACAACAACCACCGCAACAACAACCAAAGCACAACAACCACCGCAACAACCACCGCAACAACAACCACCTCACAACAACCACCGCAACAACAACAACCGCAACAACCACCGCACAACAACCACCGCACAACAACCACCGCAACAACAACCACCGCACAACAACCAACGCAACAACAACCACCGCAAGAACCACCGCAACAACAACCACCGCACAACAACCACCGCAACAACAACCACCGTAACAACAACCACCGCAAAACAACCACCGCACAAAAAACACCGCAACAACAACCACCGCAAAACAACCAACGCAACAACAACCACCGCAACAACAACCACCGCACAACAACCACTGCAACAACCACCGCACAACAACCACCGCACAACAACCACCGCAACAACAACCACCGCACAACCACCGCACAACCACCGCACAATAACCACTGCAGCAACAACCACCACACAACCACCGCAACAACAACCACAGCAACAACAACCGAACAACAACCACCGCAACAACAACCACCGCAACAACAACCACCACAACAACCACCGCACAACAACCACCGCAACAACAACCACCGCACAACCACCACCACAACAACCACCGCAACAACAACCACCGCACAACTGCCGCAACAACAACCACCGCAACAACAACCACTGCAACAACTACCACCGCACAACAACCACCGGAACAACAACTACCACACAACAACCACCACACAACCACCGCAAAACAACCACTGCAACAACAACCACCGCAAAACAACCACTGCAACAACAACCACCGCAACAACAGTCACCGCACAACAACCACCGGAACAACAACCACTGCAACAACTACCACCGCACAACAACCACCGCACAACAACCACCGCAACAACCACCGCACAACTCCTTCTGCAACAACAACCACGGCAACAACAACCACCGCAACAACAACCACCGCACAACAACCACCGGAACAACAACTACCACACAACAACCACCGCACAACCACCGCAAAACAACCACCGCAACAACAACCACCGCAACAACCACCGCACAACAACCAAGGCACAACAACCACCGCAACAACAACCACCGCACAACCACCGCAACAACAACCACCGCAACAACAACCACCGCAACAACAACCACCGCACAACAACCACTGCAACAACCACCGCAACAACAACCATCGCGCAACAACCACCGCACAACACCCACTGCAACAACAACCACTGCAACAACAACCATCGCGCAACAACCACCGCACAACAACTACCGCAACAACAACCACCGCAACAACAACTACCGCAACAACAACCACCGCAACAACAACCACCTCAACAACAACCACCGCAACAACAACAACCGCACAACAACCACCGCAATAACAACCACCGCACAACAACCACCGCAACAACAACCACTGCAACAACAACCACCGCAACAACAACCACTGCAACAACAACCACCGCAACAACAACCACCGCAACAAAACCACCGCACAAAAACCACCGCACAACAACCACCGCAACAACCACCACAACAACCACCGCACCAACAACCACCGCAACAACAACCACCTCAACAATCACCGCAACACAAACACCGCACAAAACCCACCGCACAACAACCACTGCAACAAAAACCACCACACAACAACCACCGCAACAACAACCACCTCAACAACAACCACCGCACAAAACCCACCGCACAACAACCACCGCAAGAACAACCACCACACAACAACCACCGCAACAAGAACCACCGCGCAACAACCACCGCAACAAGAAACACCGCACAACAACCACCGCAACAACAACCACCGCAACAACAACCAAAGCACAACAACCACCGCAACAACCACCGCACAACAACCACCGCAACAACAACCACCGCACAACAACCAACGCAACAACAACCACCGCAAGAACCACCGCAACAACAACCACCGCAACAACAAACACCGTAACAACAACCACCGCAAAACAACCACCGCACAAAAAACACCGCAACAACAACCACCGCAAAACAACCAACGCAACAACAACCACTGCAACAACCACCGCACAACAACCACCGCACAACAACCACCGCAACAACAACCACCGCACAACCACCGCACAATAACCACTGCAGCAACAACCACCACACAACCACCGCAACAACAACCACAGCAACAACAACCGAACAACAACCACCGCAACAACAACCACCGCAACAACAACCACCACAACAACCACCGCACAACAACCACCGCAACAACAACCACCGCACAACCACCACCACAACAACCACCGCAACAACAACCACCGCACAACTGCCGCAACAACAACCACCGCAA